>NW_007726995.1:101524-151785 GCF_000696425.1 Galeopterus variegatus | reverse complement strand
TAAGTTACAAGAGTCCTTAACGTCTCTGTCAGAGGTAGTTCTCCAAAATAGACGAGGACTCGATTTTTTATTTTTACAACAGGGAGGCCTATGTGCAGTGTTAAAGGAAGAATGCTGCTTTTACATTGATCATTCCGGGGTAGTCAAAGATTCTATGGCCAAAGTCCGCGAAGGCCTAGCCAAAAGAAAAAGAGAGCGAGAACAAGCCCAAGGATGGTTTGAATCTTGGTTCAATTCCTCTCCATGGTTAACAACCTTGATTTCATCCATTGCCGGACCACTGCTTATCCTATTTCTTTTATTGACTTTTGGCCCTTGCATACTTAATCGCTTGGTCCAATTTGTTCGAGAACGTGTATCTGCAGTCCAGATTATGCTTATTAATCAAAGATATATGGATGATTAACAATATGCTTTGAGCTTTGTTTCAGATTTTTCTTTTGCCCACGCCTGCCACACGCTTGATCATCAAATATACGCTAATACATACCTTCCAGTGTCTCATTTTTGCCCTAGTCCATAAAAGAGCTGATTAGCCAGAGACGGGTAAGCAGATGCGTCCTGACCCAACCTAAGACAGGGGAGGATGTCAAAAGATACATCCTCATCCAATGACGGGTAAGTGGTTTTGGGATTGCAAACATCTCAACCTAAGACAGGCACAGCTCAGCTCATTTTAAATAAACTAAAAGGGGGACATGTGGGGAACTGGGCGTCCTCACGATGACCCCCTAAGCTAAGGAGCCAAATGGGACAGACTGCTGAAGTAGCAGTGAGCAAGAGCACGGAAAGAGCTGATGCTGCAACCCTTCCTGGGAGGGCTGCATGCTGTGATTGTTTTGCCTAACCGTAACATTTTGACCTAAGCTGCGCTGTCAAGAACTGATGGTAACAGCGATACCCCGAGAAAACGAGAAAAGATGGTTACATAAGAACTCTTCATGACCTCCACCCCCACCCATTGTTTTTTGTTCTTTTGCACCTGTGAGTTTCTATAAAAGGAGCGTATTTCCCTCATTAAACGGGGCTTGATCAGACTTCTGACTTGCTCCCTTCCTTTGCGTCTCTTGTCCTACCCACTCCCGCTTCCAGGTTCCATAGACCGACTCCCAATTCCCGTGGGTCGGGACAGTACCCTGCCACAGTTAGCAGAGAGACTTGATGTACACGCTGCAATACATGTGGATCTTTAAAACATAATGCTGAGTAAAAAATAAATAAAAATAAAATCAATGAAATCTATAATGCACCTTTAGGTCAATAAAAAAACATATGAAAACCAAAAGAACATTCCATTTTGTCAAGAATATATACCAAAAGAGAAGATCTGCTAAATATCCACTAAGAGAAGATCCACACAGACTAAAATGTTTGCATACGGTAGGCAGAGAATGGGAAGGGGAATGAAGATAAACAAGAATGAATCAATAAAACAAGAGCAGGGCTTTGCACAGACCAGTGGTGACAGTGACATAAACTGAGGAGTTGGATCAACTCAACCCACTGTACCTGAATGTGCTCTCTCCCTCTCTGCTCTCTCCTTCTCTCTCTCTCTCTCACACACACACACACACACATTTATTGAGGATGTATTATATTCCAGTTATTGTTGTGTATTACCTAAATTAACTCATCTAGCCTTTATAATAAGGAGNTCTCACACACACACACACACACATTTATTGAGGATGTATTATATTCCAGTTATTGTTGTGTATTACCTAAATTAACTCATCTAGCCTTTATAATAAGGAGGAACTATTGTCATCCACCCTCCCCCACTTTACAGGTAGGAAAACTGAGACACAGAAAGGTCAGGTAAGATTCTGAAGTCACACAGCTAGTCACTTGCGGAACCAATATTCAAACTGAGCAAACCCGAAGCCCACACCATTAATTGCTCATGATGCCTCCAGAAGAACTCCTTGAGGCCCAAGGCCCAGGACTGTTGACCAAGTAACACGAAGACCCCTGTAAAAAAGGTAACCCAGAGCAAGCAGAGCTGTGCCTTCAGCCCAAATAAACATCCCTCCAGCATTTCCTCAAATTCAGCAGTCACAGGGAGGGAACCAGGTGGGAGCCCATGTGGTTTTGATAGAACATCCATTCAAGCGGAGCTTAAATATTATAGCGGCACTGTTTGCACAGTTAAATTTAAGGGTCTGTCAGTTTATGATGAATTTTTATTTTTAAGGGTTTCAAGTAAGCTGTAAACATTCACTCCAGACTGAAATTCTCCCCCCATTTAACACCTGGGAGGGGCGGGGCTAAAGAGCAGAGAAGGGGACTTGCAGGGGTGCTTAGGGTGGTTGAGGGGGATGAGAAGAGGCTGGGTACCTGCCAACTGAGGAGGGGCATGGGGAGGACCTCTTCCAACTAATATCTCCAGGAAGGGCTGTGAGGGGTCGGTGCCCCATAATGAGAGAGGCCAACTGCTTCCCTGGAGGAAGCAGGACCTTTCTCTTTGAAACCCAATTTACTTTCTCCTTTCCCCCTTCCCAGCAAAGTAGGACTGTAATGGGCACTTAATTCATTGGGAACTGTTTGCAGTCTATTGCCGGAGGAAGGAAGGAAGTCAGGGGACGGTATGCGTGGTATGGATATAATTTTTTTAACGCATACATATATGTAGAAAAGGGGTTGACTGACATAGGACTTTTTTTTGTGGATATTGGTATTTTTTAAAAGATTTTTGAATAGTAAACAATCATGGCTTTTGTAATCATAAAAAGTTGTTTAAAAATAAATTCAAATGAGCAACATGCTACCAGGGATGGCCAGCATACTCTGCTCCTACCCTGTGCCAGGCCCTGGGCACCCACCCTGCACACGCAATCCCATTTAATCTTCACCTTTCAGTGCTTACACTTTTTAAAACCTCATTCTATAAGGGAAGAAACAAGTTGAGGGGAGTGAAGTAAGTGGCCCAGCGATAGACAGGTAGGAAGTTGTATTAGTTTGCTAGAGCTTCCAAAACAAAATACCATAAACTGGGTGGCTTAAACAACAGAAATTCACGTTCTCACAGTTCTGGAGGCTGGAAGCCAGAGATCAAGGTGCTGTCAGAGTTAGTTTCTTCTGAGGCCTCTCTCCATGGCTTGCAGACGGCCGCCTTCTCACCGAGCTCTCACATGGTCCTTCCTCTGTACATGTATATTGCTGGTGTCTATGTGTCCAAATTTCTTTTTCTTAAAAGGACACCAGTCAGATTGGATCAGGGTCTCATCCTAATGGCATCATTTTAACTTAATTACTTCTTTAAAGGCTCTGAGGCCTCTCTCCATGGCTTGCAGACGGCCGCCTTCTCACCGAGCTCTCACATGGTCCTCCCTCTGTACATGTATATTGCTGGTGTCTATGTATCCAAATTTCTTTTTCTTAAAAGGACACCAGTCAGATTGGATCAGGGTCTCATCCTAATGGCATCATTTTAACTTAATTACTTCTTTAAAGGTCCTATCTCCAAATATAGTCATATTCTGAGGTACTAGGGTTTAGGGCTTCAACACAGGACATTTGACAGAGGAGTGGTGGGGACAACTCAGTCCATAACAGAAGTGGAGTTCTGAACCATAGGGAAATCTTGTTGAAGATTTTGAAAACAGCAGTTCAGCTCATTCTCTCAGGGGACACTTAGGGGCTCACCTCCAAGAGATGGGGAACCAAACCTAGGTTTCTTGGTCTTCTCCCAAGTGCCTGGGAGCACCCAGCATGGCCACCTGGGGCACCCCTCTGCCGCTTCCCTGCCTCTGCTCTCCACACTGGCAGAGAACTTGCTGCCTCCGGTTGGAGCATGTGGATGAGGGTGCACCTGGGAGGATGAACAGGAATAACGACAACAGCTATCATTTACTGAGCACCTCAAGTGTGCCAGGTACTCTGCTGGTGTCGTTTCTAATCTTCAGAGCAGTCCTATGAGGTAGGTATTATGGTCACATCATTTGGGATTTTCTCATTGAAAATGACAGAAAAACTAGCCAGGACTAATTTAAGCAAAACAAGGGAATCTATCAACTACCGCTGCAATAATAAGCCACCCCAAAATGCAATGTTTGAAACAATAATCATTTAGTATTGCTCATGAGTCTGTGGTCAGCTCAGCTGATCTTGGCTGGGCTCTCTCATGCATTCCCAGCCAGCAGGCTGTAGGCTGGCCCAGGATGGCCTTGACTGGGACAACCGGGTTTCTCCTCCTCCAGTAGGCAGCCTAGGCTTGTTCACAGGTCAAAGAGAGCAAATGTAAGTGCGCAAGGCACCTTGAGACCTAGGCTTGGAACTGGCCCACCGCCACTTCTGCCACATTCTATTGGCCAGAGCAAATCACAAGACCAACCCAGATTCAAGGAGCGGGGAAACAGACTCCACCTCTTGATAGGGATTGCTGCAAAGCCATATTATAAGAACATGGATACAGGGAGGGGTGGAGACGTGTGGTGATTTTTGTAATTAATCATCCACAGGGAATTGATTAGAAAGTCAAAATAATTTGGCTTTGGGCACAGCTTAATGCAGGCACTCAAAGAATATTGCTGTCTCCTGGCTTGGCTCTGCTCCATAGGTTGCTCCATTCTCAGACATGCTTTTCCTTGAGTAGCAGAACAACAAAAGCAACTCCACATTGCACATCCTCACAGTTTTACACCTACTGAAAAGAGACAGCCTCTGTCCCATCACAGCTGGCTTCTCATTGGCTGGAGCTGGGTCACATGTCCATCGCTGAACCAATCACTGGGGGTGGCGGGTAGTGTAGGGAAGTGCTGAGTAGCTTAGCTTCTGAGCCAAGGAGGAGATTAGCCTCGTACCATACAGGCTGGGAGTGGAAGAGAAATAGTGCCCTACAGGAATCTGGGGTACCAGGTAGAAGGTGGACAGGTGCTGTGCAGCTAGGAAGCCCAGATGTCCACAACAATTGTTACTTCTGTTTTACAGAGGAGAAAACCAGGGCTCAAAGAGGTTAAGTGCCTTGAGTGAGCTGACCCAGTGTTGGAACAGGACTTTAATCCATGTCTGTCCCACCTCAGAGCTTGCACAATTTCCACCATGCCTGGCTCACTCTCCACCCAGAGGGAGAAGAATATTCCTTAACCCAGGCTGCTTGCTAACTCCCCTCTCTGACTGTGGGTCATCTTTCTGTCCTGGTCTCAGAAGGCAGCAGCCAGGATGAGGAAGGGGCTAAAAGCCACATCATTTGCGGAATCACTGAAGGCACTGGGGTGGGGCTGGGTGGCTTGTAGAAGACTCAGGGGGCTGAGGGCTGCCCCTAGCATCTGAGCAGCTTCCTAGGAGAAGCCCACACAGCTGCCAAGGGCAGCGCTGGGGCCCAAGAGACAGAGACGAGAAAAATGAGTGGACAGTGAGGACCCTCTCAGGGTGGAGGGGGATAGGAAGGGAAGGGGGACTGGGATGAGGAAGAGGAAAGAGGAAATAGGGAGGGGAGGGGCAGGAGCATAGGGTGGGAGAGAAGGGACAAGCAAGAGCCCACTGGGTACCCCTGAGCTTATCTAGATAATTCCCAGGGGATCTTGTACAAGGGTCTACAAGGTCAACTCTGTGACATGGGATTCTCAGACAGTGACTTAGCCAAGGCAGGGGCAAAACCCAGACAGGAATTGCCTTCTAATCCTCCCTCTCTGTGCTAGGAGGCATCTCCTAAATTCCAGCCCAAAAAGCTTCTAGGGAACCCCAGTGACAAGAAAGCATAGTGGTGAGACAACAGCCTTTGCCTTCGTCAGAGGGGGTTTTAAATCCTGCTCTGACACTCCCCAGCTGTGTAACAGGGAACAGGTTGCTTGATTTCTCTGAGACTCTATTCCTCATCTGAAAATGGAAATAATTCCTACCTCTCAGGACTGTTTTGGGAACCTGATGAGCTAATGTGGGCCAAGTGCCCGCATACAGTGAGAGCCCAGCGCAGTCGGATCGTTGTGCACAGCCAACCCCTCAGGTTCCTCCTCGCTTCAGGCCCTGCACAGCGCCCCCCGCCGACTCAGAAATAGCTTCCAGGTGCCACAGACAGGAAACCCAGGGGCCCTGAGGGACCCTCTCCAGCCCTCCTCTAGTCTGCCTCTCTCTGTTGTTCCCCTCGCCTCCTGGTGCCCACCGACACACAGATCTCTTTCACCTCCAACTGCAAGAACCCGGCAGCTGATTTAGGAGTGTGCTCAGGGCCCAGAATGTAAACCATTTCTCACCAGGAATGTGTAAACAACCCATAAAGCAAAGGATTTGGGGCCCAGTCACGTGGCCCAGCTGCCCATAAAACCAAAGCATTGATCTCCGCTCTCCGGCAAGCCTCTAAGCCACGGGAATGATGAAGGGGCTGCGTCTTGGAAACCTGTAATCTCCCACCATACATCTGAGGTGGCATGTTTGAAGTCCTAGGATGAGTTATTTATATTATTTTTGCAACGTGTACTGAAAGGGCATTAGCAAAAACTCCTAGCAATGGGGCTTACAGGGGCCTGGTCACTTAAAAAAATAGAGGGTACAAGAGGTCCCTCTAGCAAGTCACTCATGAGCTGGAGTTTCTCTAGGTAGCCATATAATCAAAGCCAGATCATCTAGCCCAGACTTCCCTCAATCCAGGCTGTTCAAGGGCCACCTTCTCAACTTCTGCCATATCTGTGTGCCACCTGATCTATTATTAATGCTTTTTATTTTAAGTCACTATTTCTTTTTTTTTTTTCCTTTTTGTCTTTTTTACTGACCGGTAACGGGATCGCAACCCTCAGTGTCACGCCCATACTGGGGACCAGCAAGAGGATCGCAACCCTCGGTGTTGCGCCCGCACCGCACTCAGCCAGTGAGAGGGAACCGGTCTCCACATGGGATCCGAACCCTCGGTGGGAGCGCCGCCGCGCTCCCAAGCAGCTCACTCTCCAGTGCGCCACCAGGCCGGCCCTTAAGTCACTATTTCTTATTTCACTTCATTCCAAACAATATTCATGAAATCATGGATTGGCTATCTTAGTTTTATTTTTTCTCTTACACATTAAAATATATTTATAACTTAAAATAATGAATGTTCACTTTGTATCACATAAAATTGTCCAGCTTATCACCAGTGTACCACAATTCAGGAAATGCTGACCTAGATAAACGTGCTCATTGTACAGATTGGAAAACTGAGGGCTATAGAGGAAGGGTCTTGACCTAGATCACTCAGCTGTTTAGGGGCAGACTGGAAGCAGAAGGGATAGATAATAACAGCTACCTACTTACTGAGCATTTATGAGTACAATACAGTCAGCACTGTGCTAAATCTTTTATCTGTATTTTCTGATTCACATAACAACAATGAGATAGTGTCTGTCACTGTCCCAATTTTGCAGATGAGAGAACTGAAGACCAGAGAGGTTAAGCGGCTTGTTCAAAGTCACACAGCTAGTCAGTGGCTGAACCAGCATTTTAACTCATGTCTGCCTAACTTCAAAGCCTGGGTCTTAATCATCCAAGGGAAAGAGGGAGGAGAGAGAGGAAGGAATGGGATATTTATTAGGTGCTAGCAACTTTTACATCTATTGCTGTATCCTTCTTTGCTCACACATTCAGTGTCCTTGCCCCGTAAAATCCTCACCATAGCCCAGAGCTGCCACAAGAACAGTGTATCTCCCCCAAAGCCTTGGGCATGGAAATAGACAATTCCAGGTTCCCAGTGTGTTGTTACAAAAGGAAGCCCTTCACCATTCACACTCAGTAAAGATCCTTGCAGAGCTGTGGTGTGGACACCGGGATTATGCTTGAGAAAGTTGAGTTTTGGATCAGCCAGACCTAAGATCGAATCCCAGCTCCTCTACTTTCTGATTAAGTACATTAGCAAGCCACTCAACCTTGCTCAGCTCAACGTCCTGTGTGTATCAAATGGAAATAATTAGTACCTACCTCATCAGATTTCAGCAGGGGTCAAAAGCACTTAAAAAGTGCTTAGCATAGTGCCTGGGAAATGGTGCTTAAAATTCTTTAAAAAGAGAAAAGGGATCATATGGATGGACAGTGAGGAACAACGCCCATCTCCTCCAGGACCTGATGGCAGATCTGCAGCAGACCATTGAGATGGCAGCCACCACGTAGTCCACAGCTGAGGGCAACTGGATCAAGAGATGCTGCGGCATGGAGGAAAAGAACGTGGGTGGAGGAGCAGAAAGACCTTGTCCCGCACCCAGCTTGGTGCAAGAGGACAGGTG
This sequence comes from Galeopterus variegatus, assembly GCF_000696425.1. NCBI lineage: Eukaryota > Metazoa > Chordata > Mammalia > Dermoptera > Cynocephalidae > Galeopterus > Galeopterus variegatus. The sequence continues at coordinate 143,602 of NW_007726995.1, read as the reverse complement.
CCCAGATGACCTTGGCTGACCCAGCTCTTCTCCATCTTGCTTTCAATTCTTGGGCAGAACGTGCTGAGGACACAACATCCTGAAATAAAGAGGAACTATCTGGAACAAATCAGGGCTAAACCCTCTTTCTTTCAGAACAGGCTGTTCCGTAATGCTGACTCAGTGATCCCAGCTGCTCCCAGGGTATAAAATCCAGACTGGAGAGCTTTCTGGGTCCCTCAGCTGCGGAGTGAGGTGGAGCGTGCACAGATGAGACTCTGTCTGCCCTGGGCAGCTTACCTGAGCCTTAGGGCACCTGCTCACTGGCTGTGCATCCTAGGCTTCTGTTTATCCTTAACAGAGTTGCTTGCCTGACTTATGGTTCCAGTGTTGTCTCACCTGAAAAGACCCAGGAAACTTTGCACTTGACCACAAAGGAGCTGCGTTATTGTGTTAATCACATGGCCTCGCTGAGCCTTTTTTCTCAACTACCAAACTGGGGTCACTTGGGCCCCAAATTGATTAATTTATTTTACTTTCTTTTCTCCTTTTCTTCCTCCTTTCCTTTCCTTTCCTTTCCTTTCCTTACTTCCTTCCTTCCTTCCTTCCTTCCTTCCTTCCTTCCTTCCTTCCTTCCTTCCTTCCTTTTTTTCTTTCTTTCATTTCTTTCTTTCTCTCTCTCTTTCTTTTTCTTTTTCTTTTCTTTTTTAGCTTTATTGAGGTATAATTGACAAATAAAAATTGTATATACTCAAGGTGTACAAGTTGATGTTGTGATATACATATACATGGTAAAATAATCACCACAATCAAGCTAATTAACATATCTATCACCTCACACAGTTACTTTTTTTTTTTTTTTGGTGACCATACCTAAACTCTATCCTCTTAGAAAACTTCAAGTCTACAACACCGTATTGTTACTATAGATCTCCAGAAGTCATTCCTCTTACATAACTGAAACTGCGTACTGTTATCTCCCCGTTTACTCCACGCCCTGACTTCTGGCAACTGCCATTCTACTCTGCGCTTCTACCGAGTTTGACTATTTTAGATTCCACATATAAGAGAGGTCATGCAAACCACATATCTGATAAGGGGTTGATATTCAAAATACATAAGGAACTCAAACAGCTCAATAGCAAAAAACCAAATAATCCGACTTAAAAATAGGCAAAGGACCTGAATAGACATTTCTCAAAATAAAACATACAAAAGGCTAACATACATAAAAACATGCTCAACATCACTCATTATCAGGAAAATTCAAACCAAAACCACAAAGAGATGTCATCTCACACCTGTTAGAATGGCTATTATCAAAAAGACAAAAGATAAAAAGTGTTGGTAAGGGGGTGGAGAAAGGGAACATTTGTATACCATTGATGGGAACGTAACTCGCTACAGCTGTTATGGAAAAGAGTATGGAAGTTCCTCCAAAAATTAAAAATAGAACTACCATAGGATCCAGCAATCCCACTTCTGGGTATATATCCAAAGGATTTGAAATTAGTATCTCAAAGAGACGTCCGCACTCCCATGTTCACTGCAGAATTATTCACAACAGATAAAAAATGGAAGCAACCTAAATGTCCCTCAATGGATGAATGAATAAAGAAAATGTAAGATATATGTATATATTTATATTTATATATATATGAATATTATTCAGCCTTTACAACACCGTGCTCTAACCAACTGAGCTAACCAGCCAGCCCCCAATTATTCAGACTTTAAAAAAGGAGTTTCTACAATTTGCAACAACATGGATAAACCAGGAGGATATTATGCTAAATGAAATAAACCTAGACTCTAAATTTAAACGAATACAAGGACTCACAGAATCAAGTCCTTGGTTTGTCAGGGTTCAAGGTGCTATCCAAGCTCATCGACAGCAACCTCCAACTTTACACACTTGGGAACTCTGTGCGCATGTGCATGCACACTGTTTTATATGTACATGAGGGACAGCACTCTCGTGTTTGGGATTCTGATCTCAACTCTGCCATTACCGATGAAATTGCTGATTATGCTAAACTTCAGTTTTCCCAGCTATGAAACGGGCATAGTCGAAAGCCTCTTCTAAGAGAACTGTTCTGAGGATTATATGGATAAAGTCTCTGCAGCACATTGTACAGGGCCTGACATATGATAAAGGCTTAACACACAAACTATTATTCCTTGTTTCTCAGAAACATATTTTCATGGTCTGATTCAGGAAATAAAGATACTGGGACATGCTTGCTGGGTTCTTGAACAGAGGAAAATAAAAATGTATTTCGCCAAATCTATTGGTGAAATTTGTTGGATTGTCAAATAAATATTAGCTGCAAGATTGGTTGCACTTTCTCATTCAACACACATTTTTTCTTGAGTACCAATCGAGTGAAGGCACGACGCTGGCTCTTGGGCAATAAAAAGACTAAAGACATCGCCTCTGCCCTCAAGCTGCTCAAAACCTCCTAGTCTGGAGGTGAAGACAAACAACCAGTTGTATGGCAGGCATGCACAGGCTGCACTGTTCATAAAGCTCCACGAGTGTTAAGAGGGTGCTCAGGAAAATATGAATAATTCCAACCAGAGAGATCCAGTAAGCAGGAAGGCAGCCTTTGAGCTGATCCTTTAAGAATGGGAAGAATTTCCTTTGAAAAAAACAAACTGCCCATGTCTGTGTGTCTAAATTCCACCCACCCTTCAAAAGCCACTTCCTCCCAAAAGCCTTCCAGGAGCACTTTAAGTGGAAGTGTCCACTCCCTCCTCTTGAAATCCCAAAGCCCTTTCTTTATCATAAGACTCTTATCACCTACTATTTGGTATACTTCTGGGGCTCTTTTTTTCCACCTAGGGGTTTTTAAAGACACCCGCACCCCACACCCCCAGGCCCTTCTTGCGCACAGGGAGCACTCCATAGCTGGACTGAGTTGGGCAGAGAGGTGCTGTTCTAGTCGCCAAAGCCTTGGGTGCCTGGAGGGAGTTCCCGGTCTGCACATGCTCTAGTCACAGGCTCCTCTGAGGGTGGGGCCAGCTCAGCAATAACAAAGAAGATGTGTGAGCCACGCCACCCATCCAACCCTGAACCCTCTCCATAGCCCCACCCTGCTCTGATGACCTGAGCACCCCGGCCCTCAGCCTTCCCCAGCTGAGCTCACAGAATGCATGGCCTTTGGAGTTACAGTGAGACCACACCAGGCAGGCACTGGCCTAAAGGTTCCTTGGGAGTAAAAGTGGGTGGTGAGCACACTCTTTGCTGGGCATTTTATATGGTACTTCACTTCGTAGTCCCAACACTGAGAAATAGGTGGTGTCGTTTTACCTAGTGTACAGGTGAGGGAACAAGGAATTCAAGATCACCCATTAGTAACCTGGGACTCACCCCTGATGCTTCCCTTTCTCTCACCAGCCCACAAACCAGCCTGTTCCCTGTCCAGGCCATTTTGTCTGCTGAGTGTTTCTCAAATCCATCCTTTTCTCTCCATGCCCACTGCCACCACTGTGGTCCAAGCCACCATCCCCCTTGCGTGCGTAAGTGCCACAGCCCCCCAACTGGTCTCCCTGGCCCCACTCTGACTTCAATACTGTAGCTAGCGACTTTCAGGTTTAAAATCTTTGAAATGTAATTTCTTATACATGCACCTACAATATATTCATACATACATGTGTACATATACACACATATATAATTTTACATAAATACCTAAAAATGATCAGAAATGCACTTTAGTCAGTACAGTTTCCTTTCTTTTCTTTTCTTTTTTGGCTCCTCTTTTCCCACCTCCTCCCCTCAGCACAGTACCCCGCACTCTGTGCCAACAACCTGGTGTTTGTTCTTCCATATTTTTATCTGCACTCATTCAATACGAAGCATATATTTGTATTCACCTTTACACATAAAGAGTTTATTTGTTATTGTTTATTTTTTTAAAAATGGGACCATATTATAAAAATCCATTTAAAACAGTATTATAGTTTTCTGCCCCTTGCCTTCTTCACCCAATAATGCTTCGTAAAATGAACTTCTTTTCAAGTCATCTAATACTGTATAGCTCTAATTCACCTCTTTCTCTCTCTCTCTCTCTTTTTTTTTTTTAGGATAACACACTTTAATAGAGAAGTCAGGCACACTTATTTCAACAGAGACATGCAACAACATTAATTTTCAGAAAAAAATAACTGTGGGATGGCGCCCTTTGCCATACAGCTATCACGAACATGGCAGATTGGAAAAGTCACCGAATAATTATGTATGTGGGATTCCAAATTGAAACAGAGAGCACACTTCTATGTTCAATTGTGGCACTACTTGCAAAGGTGATTTTTACAAGTGAAAGTGCCAGAGAAACTTTAAAGGACAAACAAAATGAAGGAAAAGAAAATGCTCCAGATAGCCTTAAGAGCAAAGTATAAATGTCATTTGGCAAGCCAACTTCATTAGCCAGTCTCCAGTATGAGCACTAGAGTGACAAATGGACATTACTTGTTTTTCTTCATTATTTTGGGATCTCTCACAATTCCAAACAGTTCTCTATTAGGAAATGCGGAAGCTAGACAATTAGAACAACCAATTCATTCTTTTTAATGGCTGCATAATATTCCACCCTGTGAATGTACTCATACTGGTTTATTCGGTCATCACCTTGCCGATGGTCATTTTCTGCTTCCAGTTTGTCACCACTGGGAGTGATGCTGCAGTAAGTTTTAGGTAGGGTCCTTAGGAACAATGGAATTTGATGGTGTTTGATTAAGCGGGAGGCTCAGTTTCTAGGATCAAAGCCCTAAACCATGCTATGAAATGGCCTGATAGCTTACCAGCTACCGTATTACCAAGCTTCTGCCTGCCCTGCCCCAGGCCACTTCTGCACCTGGAATTCCTCTTTGCAGTCTCTTGGAAACTGCCCCTAGTGCTGCAGCCACCAGAACCAGACCCTCTCTGCCCCAACGCCAGCACAAAATGGGAGAAGCCTCACAGGATGCATCTGATCAACAGAGCCTGGTGGGATGGCCACATTCCTAGCTGCAGAGGAGGCCAGAATTTGAACTGAAATTCTTGAAAGAGGGAGGTAATTTCCCTAAGTGTAGAGAAAGGCTATTCGAAAGATGGCGCGCAACTATAAGTATGTCAGTATCTACTGCAATTTTCTTGCACATAAGTCCTTCCTTATGGGGCCTTTACTTCTATGGGGTAGATCCTCAGGAGCTGAATTGCTGCTTTCCAAAATGTTTGTAACATTTCACATTTCCACCAGCGATATGTAGGAGTACCACTTTCTTCACCTCCCCACCAGCAATAGGTGTTAGAGCTCTGCTAGATGTAAAACTCCATCCCAGTGCTCAGCTCATTTGTATTTTCCTGACTCCTAACATAAATTTGAGTATCTTTTTGATGGGTTTGTTGGCATTTCAGTTTACTCAGTCATTAACTGTCTAGTCCTGGCCTTTGCCCACATTTCTATGGGGATTTCCTTTTCTTCCAAAGCTACGTGCTGGAGACCGGCCATCTGTCCCTCCACAGGCGTTCGCTGCCTTTCTCCATCTGCTCTGTGCTCTTATACCCTATGGACTGTGATGATCTACCCGTCCTCATCTTGCAGTTGGGTTCGGTCAATGGGAGGCACACCTGGAGATCGCTGGGCAGGAGGAAAGAGAGGTTGGGGTGCTTATACCCAAGCCCTTTCCCCACCCCTGCTGGGCACGATGGATCGGCTCCTGTCCTTTGGCAACTTCCCCCCCACCCCCCAGACCTCCAGGCTCTGAAATATTTTCTCTTTCCCTGTTTTAGGCCTTGGTGGAAACAATTCTCTTCTGATACCAGCCTGAGGTTGTGCACCTCCCTGAGTGCATTTGGTAAACACTGTGCTCCCCTTTGAAAACAGTCCCTCTGTGTTGTTTCTCATTAAACGACCCAATTGGGGTGTGCCACTGACCTCCTGCCAGGACTGTGACTGATACAAGGTAGGAGTTCTTTCTCTGTGTTACAGTGGTTTTTTCCAAGCTCTACTTTTTGCCCATTGACTTTGTTTTTAGTATCTTTTGCCATACTAAAGATAGTATTTATACAGAGGGAGTCAAATTTAATTTTTAAATAATCTCTCTTTTCTTTTACGGCTTCTTGGTTTTCTGTCTTGAAATGTCAGGTGTTCCCTGCCTCTAGATCAGAAGTTGGCAAACTCTTTCTGTAAAAGGCCAAAGTATATATTTGAGGCTTTGAGAGGTATACAGTCTCTGTGGTACCTACTCAACTCTGCCATTGTAGCACAAAAGCAGTCATAGACAATATGTCAACAAATGTGTTCCAATAAAACATTGTTTCCAAAAATAAGCAGCAGCAATTCCACTCCTAGGTATATACCCAAGGGAAATGACAACACAGGTCCACACAAAAACTTGTGCACGCGTGTTCATAACAGCTCTAATCATAATAGCCAGAAGGTGGAAACAACCCAAATGTCCATCAACTGATGAATGGTAAAGAAAATGGGATATATCCATACAATGGAATATTACCCAGGCATGAAAAGGAATGACGTACTAATACAGTCTTCAACATGGATGAAGCTTGAAAATAGTATGCTAAGTGAAAGAAGCCAGTTACAAAAGATATATTGTATGATTCCATTTGTACGAAACGTCCAGAGTAGGCAAGTCTATAAGAAACAGAATACATTAGTCTGTTTCTATTGCTCGTAACAGAATACCTGAAACTGGGTAATTTATAAAGAAATAAAATTTATTTCTCACAGTTTTGGAGGCTGGGAAGTCCATGGTCCAGGGGGCGCATCTGGTGAGGACCTTCTTCTGGGTGGGAGCTCCCTACAGAGTTCTGTGGCAATGCAGGGTATGGCATGGCAAGAGAATGGCAAGAGCTCTGTCCTGTGTTCCTTATAAAGCCACCAGTTCACACCCACGATAACTCATTACTCCATGAATGGATTAATTCATTCATGAGGGCACAGTCTTCACAATCCATCCCCTCTCAAAGGCCCCCCTTTCAGAAATCATAATCAGATATTCCACCGTCTTAACACTGTTGCATTGGGGATCAAGTTTCTAATACATGAGCTTCTGGGGGACACATTTGATCCATAGCACAGACAGTAAATTAGTGGTTGCTTAGAGCTGGGGAGGACAGGGAATGGGGGTTGACAACGGATAGGTATGGGGTTTCTTTTTGAAATGATAAAAATGTTCTAAAATTGACTTTAGTCATGGTTGAACATATCTATGAATATGCTACAAACCACTGAAACATATACTTTAAATGAGTGAATTACATAGTATATGAGTTATATTTCAATAAAGCTATTATTGAAAGAAAAATAAGGCAGCCAGCTGGATTTGCCCAGGGGCAATAATTTGCCGGCTGCTGGTCTACATTATATGTGCAGTCTCCTAGACTCTCTTATGTTCTTTTGTATTGTTTTAATTCTTACATTTGAACTTTTGATCCACCTGAAATTTAGTATTTTATGATTTAAGAGAGGGGTTCATTTTTATTTATTCCAGAGGGCTACATTATTGGGCCAGCACCATTTGTGAAATAAACTATCCTTTTTTCATTGAGATGAGGTACCTCTTTTGTCAAATATTAACAATTATATCCTGAGGTCTAATTCTGGATTATTTATTACATTTCATGGATCTATTTGTCTATGCCTTTCTAATACGACAATGATCTGATTTTAGTGACTTCCTTGTATGTTCTGGTTTTTGTAAAGGAAGTCTCCCCTCATGTTCTTTTCTTTTGCACTTGACATGCAGCCAGTGGGCTTATCAAAATGGATATCACTTTCTGCTTAAAAGCCTTTAATGGATTCCCATTGCTCTTACAATTATGGCCCAAATCTTAACCAGCCCTTGAGCCCTGCATGCTTGGTCCTGCCTAGCTCTCCAGCTTCACTTGGCTGAGGACACCTCACCTGGGACTCTGTACTGCAGCCACACTAAAGTTATCAAAGTTAGAAGTGCTCTTGCTTCCACCTGCCCCAGGGCCTTTGCATTGGCTGTTTTCTCTGCCCAGAATGCTTTTCCTTTCCCCTTTGCCAAGTTAACTCCTTCCCTTTCTTCAGTCTCAGCTTGATCATCATTTCTGGAGGGAGGCTGTGCTGACCTCCCTGACCAGAACAATTCCCCTCCCCCCATTGTGAACCTATGCTGTGAGGCGCTTACTGCACTTGTACTACTACATTTGTTTGTGTACTATTTTGACTAATGTGTGCATCCTCCAGTTCCCTATTGCCTTCTCAGTATTTAGCACTGTGTCCCACCTATGGTACTTAAAACACACATCGGAGGAGTGAATAAACATGTGAAGACCTAATTCAGGCTCCAATCTGCCTGGCTCCCAGACCCATCCTCTTCCCTTCATCATGTTGTGTGCTGCCCCAGAGCGAGCCCTGAGTGGGACATTGGGAGACCTGGGTTCTACACTCAGCTCTGCCTCCAATTGAGGCAGTTCCCTAAATCTGTTTACAAAGTGCTTTCCCACTCCCTGCCTCTCGTGATTCACAACCACCCTGGGAGGCGAGCAGCACAGGGACAAATTTCCCCCTGACTTTACAGTTGAGAAATCTGAGGCCAGAGTTGAAACAACTTGCCCAAGGTCACACAGTCAGTCAGAGGCAGAACCACAAGCCCCGCTCCCTGGGACCCCAATTCATCCTAGGAAAGACCCTTTCCCTAGCTGGGCCTCTTTCTCTGTTTATAAAATGAAGAGGGGTTTTGACTGAATGGTGTCAACAGTGTTTCACAAACTTCAGGCACCGCAAGTTTTGCCACATCTGAGTTCCACCTGTAGTATTATTTGCCTAGAACTTTTTTTTTTTTCCCTTTTTGTCTTTTTTACTGACCGGTAACGGGATCGCAACCCTCGGTGTCACGCCCATACCGGGGACCGGCAACGGGATCGCAACCCTCAGTGTTGCGCCCGCACCGCGCTCAGCCAGTGAGCGGGAACCGGTCTCCACATGGGATCCGAACCCTCGGCAGGAGCACCGCCGTGCTCCCAAGCAGCACACTCTCCAGTGCGCCACCGGGCCAGCCCTGCCTAGAACTTTTATTTAAAGGACTATTTTTTAAAAAAAAACTTAATTACTTTTATTTTTAATTTATTTTTTGAAAAGAAAACTTCTAAAAATGAGGAAAATTTTGATTACTTCTGTCATTCCACTGTAACTACTGGTTGTGTTTTATCTAAGACAATTTAAGTAAATTTGTACCTATCAGAGTTAGGTGATGGCTTGTCTAGGAGCCATCTAAAATCCTCTCCAGCAGTTGCAGTTTTGTGCTGTGGGAAACCCTGGTCTGGGGGCTGGTTGAGTTTGAGCACCCTTCCTGAAGTTTTCATTTGTTCAGTCAACAAATATCTGCTCAGAGCCACGATGTGCAAAGCACCAGGCCAGGTCCTTCCACATCAGGGGGGTGGGAGGGGGTCCTACCTGTGGTTGTCTCAGGGAGGTGTTGGGGGCTGTGGCGTCTGACTGCATACCTGTGGTGTGTGTTGGGGTTGATGTGTGTCTGTGTGTGTACACGGGTGTCTGTGTGTTTGTCCGTGTGAGAGTTTTTGTGACTGTGTGCACACTCCAGCATACAGGCCCTCTTCCCTTCTTTCTCGGCCCAGTCTGGGGTCAGCTTATGTGACGGCCCGGGCTGGGGTCTGCTTTCTCTCAGGGCCAGAGCTGTGGAGTGAGAGAGACAAGGGGGGCCACCAAGGCGGGTACCTCAGCCCTACCAGACCTCCCGGAGGCCAGTAAGCAAAGGGGGCCCTTCAGGAGTCCTTACTGGGGACTCAGCTGCCCTGGGACCTAGAATTCCAGAATGTTCCTGGTCTCACCCTCTCATGCTACCAGTGGGGAAATGGGCCTTGAATGGGGAGAGGACTTGCCAGAGACGCTGTGTGTGTAAGCAGCAGGGCCAGGGTCAGGATTGTCACTGACCCCTCTACAGCTTCTCCATGTGCTCTCAGGGAATCAGCCGAGCACCATCAGCTGCAAAGACAACTTGAAATGAGAATACAAGAACTTCAAAATAATATGTATAAAAGCTAATGTGTGTCTAGCACTCTGATGTCAGGCACTGTTCTAAGCACTTTAAATGCATTAACACATTTAGACCTTAAACAACTATGAGGTAGATTTGATTACCATCATCCCATTTCCTGGATTAAGAAAGTAAGGCACAGAGAGGTTAACTGACTTGGCCAGGGTCACACAGCTGGTAAGTTGGCTTCATGGCCAACACTCTTTGCCTCTACATTATTAAGCAGAGAAGGAGTAGAGGCCTATGGGTGGAAAGACACCTTTCTTTATCTGACTCTGTGCACTGAGAGTGGCCGAGCCCTTCTGCTGTTCTGTGCCATGTCCTTGAAGCCTGAGGTGCTTCTCTCAGCTTGGCCTGTCCTGTCTTGGGGTCACTTCACAAATGAGGAGACCAAATTAAATGAGGTAGAACTACTTGCTCAAAGTCACGCCATTTTCCCTTTGTCCCTTCACCATTTTTGGATGGGGAAACTGAGGCTCGGAGAGGTTAAGTAACTTGCATAAAGGGACACAGTTAGTAATTAAGAGGCCAAGGCAGCACTTGAATTCAGGACCATCTGATGTGAAGCCTGTAATCTTAACCACTAGGCTCTCCTGCCTCATGTATCTCTGCATCTCAAAACCATATGTAAGGAGCGCAAGGCACTTTGTCCTGTCTTACAGAGAGGAAACAGAGGCAGCCTGCCTGAGAGCACACAGCTACCGAACATGAGAGCCAGGACTCAGAAACTCAGGTCCTTTTGATTCCCTAGCCAGCGCCCTCTTTTCTTTGTTCCTTCAGGAATATTCCAGAAAGGCTCTTGTTCTATGGTTGTCTGTGGTCAGCAATGCACTGCCACCAGAATGCTTTCTGGAGCAATTTCTTACTTAATATTTTACTGGTGCTTTCCACAAGCCTGTAAAGGTCAGAATATGCTCCATTTCACAGATGGGTAATCAGAGGCCCAGAAAGGGAAAAAGCCTTGCCCAAGGCCTTGAACCAGGGTTCCTGACTATAAGTCCAGTGAGGGAGGCCCAGGGCAGGGGGTCCTGCGTGGGCAGGCTCCAGCTAGCCAGCCTCTCTCTGCTCTGGGTGAGGTCATCGCCTTATCAGCTAATTGCAACCCTGAGGTCTAATCCCGCCACTCAGTTGGAACCTGGGAGAATGGTTTCTCAGAGACAGGAGCTGTTATTGTCCAGATGAGAGGGCTGGGGGCGGTGGGCAAGGGAAGGGGGCAAGTCTGCACTCATATCTTCCCTTGAATCAGTTTGATTTCTCAAAAACCTCTGGAAACAGACGTATCTCGTATCTTGGGCCTTCTCAAGCAGTACTGAAGGTTTCTGCTGCTTTTGTGAGCAGTTTGCCAAGATGCCTGCCATATTAACAGAAACAGAGTCAAGACAATGTGGCTTCCTATAAATAGACAAAGTTGAAATAAATGCAGGTGGGAGCATTTCCCTGTGACGCAGAGGAATTGGTCGTTGATGGTGGACATAAAACTTGAGAAACAGAGCTTGGGGAATGTTAACACGGGATCATCTCAGCTAGCTGGAAGAAGCCCTAAAGAGAGATAGGTGTCGGTGGCACATGGGTGGGACATTGGCGGGACATGAGTGGGACATTGGCGGGACATGGGTAGGGGCAACATAAGGCTGTACGTTGAAAGGAGGGACTGGGGATCAGAAGGGGATAAAGACAGTCACGTGATAGTCACCATGGCTTTAGTGTGGTCAATATTCCATGCATCATGTTCTTTATAAACAGCAGTTAACTGGGCCCGCTGTGTAGTTAATAGCACCAGAGTCACACAGACCTGTGTTCAAATCACAGCATGACCCTGAGACTGGGCGCCTCCTAACATTTTGCACCTGGCGTACCTTGCTTGCCTTACCCTTGACCTGGCCTTGGTGGGCTGTTTACTTCCCCTTTGGAAGGCCAGTTCCATCACCCATATGATGGGGATGAGGGTTGTGAGAATTAAATGAAAAGAGGCAAGGAAGTGTTTGGCACAGGACCAGCGCACAGTAAGCACTGAAGTGCAAGCCATTGTCCTTACTCAGGGTAAGGCGCTGTGCTATTTGCTGGGCTTACAGCAGTGAGCAGCTCATACCCAATCCCTGACCTCATGGTGCTCACAGTTGAGCCAGGAAGACAGAGGAATAGACTAAGATAACAGGGGAAGGAGAGGGAGGCAGGGAAATCATACCGGCGAGACAAAGAAGTAGGATAGGAAAAACACAAATCCCCATCCCCAAGGATGGTCACTTAGAACCAAGAAATTTGTGTACTTGTTTTGAATGTTAGCAAAACCAGTAACTCACTCTGTTTTCTTTAACCCTCAAAACAACTTTGTTCTGTCCTCACTGGATAAATGAAGAAACTGAGGCTCCGAGAGATGAAGTGACTTGCCTAAGGTTCTAGGCTTGGACGTGGCAGAGCCAGTATGCAAACCCAGGACTGCCTGATTGCCTTCTCTCCTCCTCTGCGCTCTACAGCTTGACCCTGCTGCTGGCTGGATGTGTGATTTGGGGCAAGTCACATATCCCTTCCCAAGCCTCAGTTTCCCCACTGATCAAGGTAGAAGATGAAGGTCACATCAACTCATGAATATGGGAGTGCTTTGGACGTTGCAAGATGCAGTCTGTGGGATTAGTGTAGGAGATGCGGGAAGCACCAAAGGGCCTCTTATCTGTGATGACTACCCCGCCAGCCCTCTTCTCCTGCAGGATCTTCCTCTGAGTCAGGGTGTGGAGTCTCCCCAGGCCTCCCTTACATCTGTCCTGCCCTTTGGGGAAGCATTTGAATCAGCAATTGTAGCTATCACCTCCCTATGAGAAAAGTGTTCTTGACCCCTGTATTATAGGTGAAGAAACTGAGGCACAATGAGGTAAGTCATTTACCCCAGAGGACACAGTTTGTGGCTGGGGTGGAACCTGGGAGCAGACAGCAGTCTCTGGACAACCCATGTTTCCAGGTGGGCAAGACACTCCCGGTGAACAAGCCATGGGACAGTACTTGAAGAGGAGGGCCAAGGTACTGTTTTGCTCTGAGGGTGGGGTGGTGAAGAGAGACCCCGCCAAGTCTCCCAGCTACTTCCTCCCGACTCTCTCTTCCTTTGGCGAGAGATTTTGCTGAGGCGCCTACCCCTCCCCCACCATGCAGGCCCTTTCATGCTTGTTCTCACCTGCTTGTGAGACTTTAATCCTACACTGAGGTTCTTTCTCATGGGAGAGAGGAGGAGACTGGAGCAAAGGGCCTGGGCACTCAGTTATTGGAACAACTGAGACCCAGAAAGGTGCTCAGAGTCTTACAGCAAGTCAGAAGCAAAACCCGGACCTGACTCTAGGTCTCCTGAGCTCCAAGTTCAATGATATTGCCTTCATCTGCTTTGTGCTCTGACCTACAAATGTCAAGAATCTTGGCTACAGGTAGGCAGGAGACACTGAAAAAAAAAGTTGTATGAATGAATGAATGAATGCTGGGCCCTTCTCTAGAGGGAGCGGGGGGCGGGGATAAGGAGCTGATTCCCCTACAGGAGCCGATAGGCGGGGTTTAGCCCCTCTAAAACCATCTCTCCTCTTGGAATTAATTCACAGGGACTCTCCCTTTCCCTAGAGAGCTGTGCGCCACCTAGAGGACACTGGCAACCCAGCACCTTCGTCCCTGGGGAAAGTACCAACCCTATGGCTTCCAAATGTCCCTACCCCCTTCTTGCCTCTCACCTGATGTCGGGAGGGTTCTGGCCATGATCAGCAGCAGTGAACATCTAGCAGATGAGAACGTTCGTGCAGCAGAAAGGACTTAGAGTAGAATATGCCATATACTTCCCCACCTCAGTATTTTCTATTCAGAGGCCATTTTGCATTTCCTTTAACCCTTTCCTACCACCTCCTCAGTTTCCCTACCTTTAAAAACTGCAGATGGAAGAAACAGCCTCACTTCTGTGGTGTTCCTGCTGAAAATGCATAACCTGAACCTAACCATCAGAGAAGACCCAATTAAGGGACATTCTACAAAATAGTTGGCCAGAAATCTTCAAAATGTCAAGGTCATAAAATTCAAAGAAAATCAGGGATTGTTTGAGACTGCAGGAAACCAAAGAGACATGTCAACTAAATATGTCATGTGATTCTAACTCAGTGCAGAGTCTTGGATGGGGTATGAGGATTCAATAGTAAGAATATGTTGATATTAATTCTCTGATGGTGATGCCTGTGTTATGCAGGAGATTGTCCTTGTTTGTTGGAAACAAACACGGAGATGTTCAGGTGAGATGGGGCATCTTATTAGCAACTCACTCTCAAATGATTCAGGGAAAAACACTTTTTTCAGCTTGTTTATTAACCTGAGATTGTTTCAAAGTTTAAAAAACATGTAGCATTAAAAACAAATAAAGTGAATTTATTACAGGGAAAAGTGCAGACAGCAATACCTCCTTCTTCAGAATGGAATGCTGGTGAAATGAAAATCTGTAATGATTCTTACCATTTACTGAACTTTACATACCCCATTTCCTCCTTGCCACGCAGAAATCTCTGCATTTCCTCCTTGCATGGCCTGTTTGTGCAGTAAGCATCAATGCCTCCATAATTCAGATGGAGAAATGGAAGTTCAGAGAGTGAAGAGACTTGCCCATGGTGCTGGATTTGCAGCCCGTGGGCTTGGCACCTCACAGTGCTGCCTTCCCTCAAGCTGCTCTCAGCCCAGTGCCCATCCGCAGCCTAAACACCACACTCTCCCTTCCTCCTCTCTGCCAGTCAAAATCTTCCCATTCATTGAGACCTGGCTTTACTGCTATTTACCCAAGAAGTCTTTTCTGATTCCCTCCCTACTGGATACACCTGTCCATCTTTGGCCACCCAAGCAAGATTGATCCTTCTCACGGTCAGTCATTCATTTACTAAAGAAATATTTGTACAGAACTTTCTGCGTAGCAAGCATTGTGCCAGGGGCTGGGCATGTACTGATGTGTAAAGCAGATGCTGGCCCCACCACTGTGGAAACAGAGACTGAAAGTGTAAACAAATACAGCACACACATAATTACAAATTTGATAGGGGCCGTCAAGGGAAGAGCAAGTTGCTGTGACAGGAGGGTGGCCAGGGAGGTATCCCAGGAGGAGAGAGCTAAGCTCAGCCTGAGTGTGAGAGGGGCCAGCATCACAGGCCCAAGGGCGCCCAGGTGGGAAGGGCTGGGAAAGGCATGAGGTAGGCTTGATAACTGAAAGAAAACCAGTATGGCTAGAGGAGGGGGGTGCCAGGAGCTGGGGTCCCAGTGCAGGCAGGGATGAGGTCCCATGAGACCTCTGACCTCCAAGTCATTTTTAAGGAATCTGATTTTGATTCAACTGCAAAAGAAGTCACTAGGGGGTCGTGAGCAGGAGAAAGGATGGTAAAATTTACATTTTTAAAAGATCACTCTGGCACTGCTGTGGAGGATCACAGGGGACAAGATGGAAGCAGATGGGTACTTATCTCTCCCTCCCTGTTTTCTGGTTGAGTCCAGGGCTTATCTTGCTTTCTAGAGAGCTTCTTGAGGCCAGGCAAGGTGTCTGTCTTTGAGACCACAGAGCCCAGCCTGTCCTAGGTCTGGCTAGAGGGACTTGGTCTCCCAGCCTGTCTTCTGTCTCTGGGGACAATCTGGGACACACTCTGCTCTCACCTCCCAGGGTGCTGCGGCCCCAGCACGGTGGAATGTTTGACAGAGAAGCGCACGTGTTCTCCAAACAGACCTTGATTCATGTTTCCAGAAGAAACTTGCAAACAGACTTCTGCCGGCCGCATCCATCAGAGGAGAGATGGGCTCTGTAAACAAAAGCCACAGGCTGTCTCCATCTTCCAAGCAGACACCCCTCCTGTGGGCCACTGGTAGCCTCCAGCCCTGCCCTGACCACTGGGGCCATGCTCTGTGCCAGGCCAGTCACCAGAGCCTCAAAGACACATTGCCCATGTTTTATAGACAAGAAAACAGAGGCTCAGAGATGTTAAGTTAGTTGCCCAAGGTCACACAGCACAGCCATGTCATCAACCCAGATACTGCAATTACTATACAATATTCTACTAGTAATAAAAATAACAGTAACACTTATGAGTAATGTTGTAGTGCTTTATGTGGATTGACTTCTTTAATCCTCACAACCACCCTGTGAGGTAAGGACTCTTATTCTCTCATTTTTCATGTGAGAAAATCAAGGCACAGAGAGGGAGGTCAAGTGATTGCTCAAGGTCATGCTGAGGTAAGTGGGGAAGGTGGAACTTGAGCCCAGGCAAGGTGAACCTACAGCCCATGTGCATCAACTCTCTCTGCCATTTTCTACCTGCTGCTTCCCTGGCCTCCTGGAGCTGAGAGCAGGCCTGTCTCTCTCACCCACTTTTATCTATGTTTGAGAGGGGAAAAAACCAAGGCCCAAGGAAGTCATGTGACTGTGCCCCAGACACTGGCTTCCATGGCGGTGGCGGGGGTGGGGGTGGGGGCCTGCAGCATGGTGTCTGTGGACTGTCCTTTTTGGAGGCCAAGATAGGAGCTAGGAGAGACTTGGGTTCTGCTCCAAGCAATGCCACTGCCTCACTGCATGACCTGCAACAAGTAACAGCCCCTCTCTGAGCTTCAGTTTCCCCATCTGCTCAATGGGAATGACAATTGCAACCCTTACCCGCTTGATAAGGCCTGCTGTGAAACCAAGTGAGTGAAGGGGTAGTGGGATGGGCTGGGTTTCCTGGCCAGAATTCCTGTCCCATGAATGGAATGTCCAAGCAGCATCACTTTGGGGTTTAAAGCCTCAGGGGTGGGGCTGGTTTGGGCCTCCTCCACGAGAGACCCCCCACATTGGGCTCCAGCCCAAATTGCCAGACACAGGCCTGTGAGGAGGGCCCCCCTCTGGGCGGGGGTGACCAGGAGCCAGCCGGCTGGCCATTTGTCCACAGATGGGTGTGCAGATAACAGGCGTCTGGAGATAAGGCAGGGCCTGCTCACAGCCTAGTGGAGAGCCATGGTGAGGAGGTGGGGCGGGGAGGTTGGGGACTCAGAGCGTCTCAGCAAAGAGGGAGGGACCCGGGCCCTGAGGCCTGGCACAGAACTCTTTCTGCCACCCCCTGCACAGGGCTCGTGCATTTTTCTCTTCTGGGACTGCTCCCACCCCCACCAAAGG
The DNA here is from genome assembly GCF_000696425.1 of Galeopterus variegatus. Taxonomy (NCBI): domain Eukaryota; kingdom Metazoa; phylum Chordata; class Mammalia; order Dermoptera; family Cynocephalidae; genus Galeopterus; species Galeopterus variegatus. The sequence continues at coordinate 126,465 of NW_007726995.1, read as the reverse complement.
AAAACAGAATAAAGCAAACAAACAAAAAACATACACTTTTACCAGAAGTTCTGTGTAAGCTGGAGAGAGCACTTGGCTGGCACCAGGAGCCACCGACTTACCACGCAGCCTGACTCTGAGACCCAGAGCCCTCCTCTGTGCAGTGGGCAAGGGGTGCCTTTCCCCTCCTTCCTCACAAACACAAAGGAATACAAAAAATAACAAACAGCCAGTGCTGTGCTGACGCTGGAAAGTAGGGACTGTTGTTATTCCCACTTTGCAGATAAAGAAACTGAGATACGGAGGGGCCAGGACACACAGCTAGTCAGTGGCGAGACTGGGATTCAAATTCAGACAGCCCCATTCTAGTGCTGGGCTCTTGCCTGCTCGAAACATCACTGCCAATATTATTAAAGGAATGAAGAAAACTATAATTGGAGCCCATTTTGGTTTAAAAAATACACACATTTATGTTTGTATATTTATAGACATCTTTAGAAAAACATATATCCAAGTATTAACAGCATTAATTTCCAGAGGAGGGTTTCCCAAACTTGGCACTATTGACATTTTAGGCTGGATAATACTTTGTTGTGGTGGTTGCCCTGTGCACTGTAGAATGTTCAGCAGCATCCCTGGCCTCTCCTCAATAGATGTCAGTAGTAGCACCATTTCCTCCCCACACCCCGCCTGCACCTTCCCAGCTGTGACAAACAAAAATGTCTCCCGACTTTGCCAAATGTTCCCTGAGGGCAGCCCCTATTCCTGGTCCCACTGACTGAGAGGATGTGACTAAGAGGGATGTTCACATTCTAAGCCCTGCGCGTGTGCAAGTACAACACATTGAAATCTGAAAAACACCAAAAAGATGAAAAATAAAGAAAAACATTGGATGATGGATGGAAGGGTGGAAGGATAAATGGATGACTATGGACTGAAGGAGCCAGAAGAAAATCGGAGCCCGGGCATGCTGGGGGAGCATCTTGAGACCATCAGCCAATCCCTGCATTTCACAGGAGAAGGAGGGTCTCGTCTGCACTCACGGAATGGAACAGGCTGGTGCAGGGTGAGACGAAGGTCTGGGTGTGTTGACTCCCAGTCCAGTGCTCTGCACCCCACAATGTGCAAAGCAAATGGGAGAACTGCTTCGCAGAGAACACTTTCCTGCCATTGCAGCCGGAGGCACCTGGGGCTCGAGGGCAGAACTGCCACCCAGACTGTTACCTTTAGGTGATGGCTGGAACATGCCAGAGGCAGGGCACTCCCCAGTGATGGGAGGCCTCCGTGGACGGCAGACGTGGCATATACATGGTGGTCTGTGCCAAGTGTTCCACGGCTCAGTGTGGCGGCAGCACAAATGTGAGCAGGCCGGGAAGGCGACAGACTGAGACAGACAGTGGTAGCCCTGGAGTACCAGCCAAGCAGATGGCTGCTGAGAGCAGGATGACCTGAGGGGATAGCTGTGGCCGTGGTTTTGAGAGAACCTCTCCCAGGGATGATCATAGTGACGGTGACAGTTCTCCTTCATTGAACACTTATCACATGCCCCAGGTCCCACATGTGCCTTCAGGGTGAAGGCACGATTCAAACTTGGGACCCTCTGGCTCCAGACCCAGTGCCCTAGCCATGACATTCTACTCCATGAGGATGAGGTAGGCTGGCCGGTTAGCTAAGTTGGTTGGGGATGAACCTTGAGACATTATGCTAAGTGATACAAGCCAGTCACAAAAAGGAAAATACTGTATGATTCCACTTACAAGAACATGAGGTACCTGGAGTAGTCAAACTCACAGAAACAGAAAGTAGAAAGATGGAGGGGCGGGGGGATTGGGGAGTTATTGTTTAATGGGTACAGAGTTTCAATGCCACCAAATTGTACACTTGAAAATGGTTAAGATGCTAAATTTTATGTCATGTGTATTTACCACAATTTTTTAAAAAAGGATGAAGCAGAATATGGGGTGAAAGAGTTAGGGTTCCCTCAGGGAAACAAATCACTATGATTTCTGGAATAAGGGCTTTGCTATAGGAATCACACCCTTCCAGAATTAGGAAAATGGGAAATCAGGAGGGAACTGGAGGATAAGAAGAGCCCAGTGATCTGAGGAATGAGCACCTTCAGCTGCCCAGGTGGGACTGGAAGGGGACATCCCTGGGAGGTCTATGGGAAGCTGTGTCTCCAGGTGGCTGCGTCTCTACGGCCTGCCCCCACGTGTCTGGTGGTGAGTCCAGGCCCCTCGGTCAGCTGGGCCATCGGTTGGGAAGAGGAGTGGGATGTGGAGAATCTGGAACCTGCTGGCACTTCTGCGTCTGCCCATCACCACATCTGACCAGCACACCCTGAGAGAGGAACGACTAGTGACTCACTCTCATCTTCCAGATCTCCTCAAATTCCTCTTCTGGCCAACTCTGACTGAAACCCCTGCTGTGCAGGGCAGTCTGGGAAACACGGTTCCCAGCTTAACCCAGATGACCGAGAACAAATCACCTCGGGGTGATGGAATGACCTCCTCGACGTATGGGGAATTGAAACAGGATGGAAGGAACTATGGACGGTAGACACACAAAAACATTTATTGTGGTAAAATGCACAGAATGTAAAACTTACCATTTTAACCATTTTTAAGTGTACAGTTTGGTGGTATTAAGTACATTCACAGTGTTGTGCAATCATCACCACTATCTTCTCCAGAACTTTTCATCATCCCAAACTGAAACTCCAGGCACATGAATTTTTACAAGACACACACACACACACACACACACACACACACACACACACGCACGCACGCACGCCTCTACTTCTGTGTGCAGAGATACTCAAGAATCTAGCAGTGTTTGTCTCTGGAGAGAGAGACTGGCAGGGAGGGGTGGGACAGAGAGTTACTGATGGACACTTAATTTTCATTTTTTATCTTTTGGACTATTTGAACATGTATTTTTGTTGATTCTTTTTGCCTGAGGCTGCCCAAATCCCATAATTCTGACTGAGTTTAGAAGGAAGGTATCCTCCGCTTTTCTAAATGGTTCCAAGCACTGTGATTGTCTTTTCCCACCTCCCCCAGGAACACATACCTGCTGGTATAGTTCAGTGTGGCATAAAGGTGTCGGGACTGTGTAACTCGTCGTGTGGCCTTAGGCAAGCCCCTTCTCCTCTTGGGGTCTCAGTGTCTCCATCTCATAGAGTTTGGATATGTTGTCCCCCCAAAGCTCGCATCAAAATCTGATCCCCAACTTGGCAATGCTGGGAGGTGTTTGGATCATGGGGGCAGATCCCTCACGAATAGATTAATGCCCTAGGGAGGGGGGTAGTGAGTGAGTTCTCGCTCTATTAGTTCCCGTGAGAGCTGTTGTTTAAAGGACCCTCGCACCTCCCCTCCCTCTCTCTTGCTTCCTCTCTCCATGTGATCTTGCACCAGGAGTAAAAGCAGCCTGGGGCCCACACCAGATGTAGCTTTCCCAGAATCTGAGCCAAATAAACCGCTTTTCTATATAAATTACCCAGTCTCAGGTATTCTGTTATAGCAACACAAAAAACATACTAATACATCATCTGTACAAAAACGGCTTGGGATAGATGGCATCTGGGGGTCCATGATGCCCAGGCCCTCTGGGATATATTGATTCTAATCAGAGTTTCCGAATTCAGCCCCAGAGGCTGGGTCTTCGTGGTAGAGGAGGAAGCAGAGATGCAGAGAGAGAGCAGGCCCCAAACAAACTCAGTAATGGGAGCGACTTGGAAATCATGGGACACCAGGGGCTTCCTTGTTATCCTTGTTTTATTTTTTCTCTTATACATTAAGATATATTCATAACTATTAAAATAACAAATGTTTACTTTGTGCCATGTAAAATCACTGAGCATACCATACTTCGGCAAACGCTGACCTAGTCAAACACTATGCAATGAGTGGGGGAGGTTGGTGCCCGGAGAAGACAGCAGGGTGCGGTTAAAGCCTGGCCTTTGGATTTAGGCAGACTTCCATTCAGACTTCAGCTCTCCCAGAACATGGTAAATGCATGTAAGTGTTAGCTATGATTATTATTATATACTGTAAAATGAAATTATTACACACCGCAGAATATAAAAGTGGACTTATTTTTTGCGTTAAAAAACATGCATATCAGATATGCTTAATTAGGTATAGAATATCGCCAGAAAGATTCACAAGACATTGATAACAATGGCTGCCTCTATCTAGGCAAGGGAATGGAAAGCCTGTGGGGGTTGCTGGCTGGGGGTTGGCACTGCGTTTTATACTTGAAAAATTGCTTGACTTATGGACCTTACGACTGTATATAGCTTTAAAAAAATAGGCTGATTCCTGGTCTGGGGCAAAAAATGTATAAGATGAACCTGGAACATCTTATAATGAACATGAAAGAACAAGGAAGCGCTCAGGGACAACTAGGATCATGCTACCTGGAGAGGCTACCACTGGCTAAAGACAGGAGGGGGAAAGGGGAGTATTAGTTAGGATAAATAACCACAATCAATTTACGGTTCATGAATAATAAATAAATAAATAAGCAGACAAACACACAAACACATACATACGTACATACCCCATTAGTTACCCCTAGAGATGTGAGGTTTGGTCGATTGCAAAAATGGACCCAATTCTCCACCCTTCCTTGAGTCTACAGGAATCTGGCAGCTCCTCCCATCAGGAGTGGGATCTATTTCCCGTTCTTGGACTCCAGACCTGGCCAGATGACTTGCTTCAGGCACAGATGTTGGTGTGCATGACCCAACCACATGTTGAAATGTGCTTGCAGAGCAGGCCTTGCCCTTGGGCTCCTGCCCTCAGCAAGAGAAGAGCATATCCTAGGGTGGCCCGCTGGCCCCAGAAGAAGAAGAGACACACAGAACTGGTGCAGCCCCAACGGCAACCTGGTGCCAAGCCCCACTTCGTTCAGCCAGACCCAGTTGCCCCACAGACACATGAGGAAGAACCAAATGCTCGTCTTCGTGTGCCACTGAGCTTTGGGGTGTTTTATTATTTAGCATTATTATGGCAATAGTTGAGTTACACAGATGTGATAATGGTATCATAGTCTGCTTCTTTTAAAAAGCCCTTGTATTTTAGAGAAACATACTAAAATATTTACAAAATAAAAAAAAGTATTACATTTTCAGAGAGAAACTGTTCCCTCTTGCCAACCCTTATGTCAAACCATGTGTCCCATCTTGAGTTTACTAAAGTCTCGGTGTCCCTGAGGCACTGTCTTCTCTCCTGCAGTGGTTCCAATTTGAGGGGTCTGGAGTCCTGGAATGTCAACGTTAAGGGGATGCCCTGGACTGTGCTGCCCAGTGTCCTCATTTGGGGAGTCTGTGGACCATAGAGGTAAAGGGCCTCGCTGAAGGTCAGCATGAGCCAAGTTCCCCTCTCCCCCTTCTCCCAGGACACCTGCCACCTCTACTTTCCATTCCTGTGAAGAACAGGAGTCTGAAGCTGGCTCTGGGCATCTCCTCCCCTTCACAAGCCCTCCACCTTGACCCAGCCTAGAAAGATCCAAAATTGCCAGTAAGCACAAGGAGGTATCTTCTATTCTTCACCTTCTGGCTGTGCAAAACTCCCATCAAAGGGCCCATCTAGATCACTGAGGGTCTGGTGGAAGATTCTAGATGGTGAGGGAGAGCTGGTTCTTAACCAGAGGCCACCCTCTAGTCCTCTAGAGCCCCCATCGAGCCCAAACCATCACAGCAACACCAGCCCTTCCTACCCTTCTTGGGCATCTGATCCATACAGGCTCATATCCACTGGAATGCCATTCCAATTCCATATGGCCAGAGGAGCCAAATGACTACCTCAGCTTTGCAGTAAGGAGCCTCTCAAAGTCTCCTGGGGTGTCAGAGGCCATCTCTGCAACCCACCTACCTGAGCTTGAAAACAGGCTTTCTAGGTTTCCCCAACCCAGCTGCCCTAACTCGTCCATCCTCACCTTTGCCCAGCAAGCTGCCTTCCCCCTGAGGGCCCCGGGCAGCTTGGCTGGAGTAAGTGCCTCACTTTCTGTAGTCCTGAAGTTTGGGGTTCACCAGTCATGGCCTCTGTGCCCTGAGTGCCATCACCAACATCCACACAGCCCACATGCTCACCTCCAGGTGTCTGCTCAGAAATGGCCTTGTCATGAACCTTGAAAACAGAAGTGAAAGAAGCCAGTCACCAAAGAGCACACATTGCATGATTCCACTTATATAAAATGTCCAGAGTGGGCAGATCTGTGGAGACTGAAAGGAGGTTAGTGGTTACCAGGGCCTAGGATTGACGGGGAATGGGGAGCGACTGCTGGTGGGTGCAGGGTTTCTTTTGGGGATGATGAAAACATTCTGGAATCAGATTGTGGTGACGGTTACACAACTCTGTGAACATACTAAAAGCCACTGGATTGCAGACTTCAAAAGGGTAAATTGTATGGTATGTTTTTAAAAATGAAAATAGAAAGAAAGTGGCCTTATTAATGAAGCTTTCGCTGACCACTGTGTTTGAAACTGTAATCCCTCCCTGCCCCTCTCACATACCCTCGTTCTGCTTTAATGATCACCCATTGGTCACCACTTGCTGTGTTCTCTATAGGTTTCTTTACTGTCTCTCTCCTCCACCAGAACATAAGGAGTGATGTTTCTATCTTGTGCACTGTTGTGTCTGCAGGACCTAGAACAATGCTGGACATGTGGTAGGTTCTCAGTAAATAGTTGTTGAATTCATTACCCATTCTGATTATTTATTAAGATTTCCAGCAGTTGTATCCCACCTGGGGGCCCCTGAGAAATGATGCCTTTTAATCACCCCAAACCAAAATTTTATAGCAGCTCCCCCTTTGTAATCCATACGCCTGCCTCCCTCTCATTGCTCACACCCACCCTCTCCCACCTGGTTCCATCAAGGAAGGTCTCCTGTGAGACTCCTTCTTCCTCCCATTTCTGCACCTGGTCACTGAATCTCCCACTCTGACTAATTGCACTGTCCAACCTAACCTGTCTTCCTTGGGCCTCCTCCACACCTGGCATTTTCCTCTCTCCACACAGACAGAAAGACTTCTTGGCAAATGCAACTCCAATCTATTCAGTCCCTTCTTTTTTTTTTTTTTTTTTTTTTTTGTCTTTTTCCGTGTCCGGCAACGGATTGCAACCCTCAGTGTCGCCCCCGTACTGGACCGGGACGGGCAACGGGATCGCAACCCTCGGTGTTGCCCCCTCGCCTCGCTCAGCCAGTGAGCAGGAACCGGTCTGTATGTGGGATCCGAACCCTCGGCGGGAGCGCAGCCACACTTCCCAAGCGGCGCACTGTAGCAGTGCGCCACCGGGCCGGCCCAATTCAGTCCCTTCTTTAAACCCTTTCGTGACCTCCCACCTCTTATTAGCCCCCACCTCCCAACACTGTTGCATTGGGGATTAAGATTCCAGCACATGAGCCTTGGGGGACACATTCAGACCATAGCATGTGATCATTAAACATTCCAATCAACAAATGGATGAATGGATGCATCCCTTCTTCTGGGCTTATGCCATTCTTTCTGCCTGCAGTCCCTCTCTCCCTCTTTCCTGTTTCCTAATCCTACCCACTTTGCCAGGTGCAGTTAAAGTCCCACCTCCTCTGGGAAGCTTTCCCTGAGGAATCTAGCAGAAATGTAATTCTCTCCATTCTATTTCTCACAGGCACACCCCCTGAGAACTGGGCTCAGGCATGTTATCTCTCCCTTCACATTGCCAGTAACTGGAGAGAAGCTATGTGGCTCTCCATAGCCTCAGAGGCCCTGGCACAGGGAGTACATGGGGAAGGTGGTAAGGGTAGATAGTGCTTGGGAGACACAATTAGGTATCCTTAAGCAAGTGCACATGTCATCCAAAAGTTCATGTGTCCAAGAGTCAGAGGGGCTTACAGTTAGAATAAGATCTTCGGGGCCGGCCCGGTGGCGCACTGCGCTAGTGCACCGCTTGGGAAGCGCGGCGGTGGGTGCTACACCTGATGGCCTTGCTTTGTGGTCAGGACCCTCACAGAACAGGCAGGCCCCTCCCTCAAGTGCCGGCCCATCAAGTATCTGAAGGCAGCTCTCCAAAATGTGTCTTCTGGATGACCTGCCCCACCAGGGCCTATTCCCCTCCCAAGTGGGTCTCACAGCCCCACCTTTTGCTCATCTGCAGAGCAGCCATCTCAGGTGCCATCCAGGAGACTGGGACCTGGGTTCAGGATCTACCCCAGAGACTGGCTGGGCAGAGCGGGAGAAATGGCTTCCACTGAGCTCCAGTGGAAGCAGTTTCCTTGTAAAAGCACTAGTCAGGGACTCAGAGAACAGAGTGTGAGTTTGTGTGACCTTGGATGGGTATCTCATGCTCTCAGGGCCTTAGTTTCCCCACCTGTAAAATGAAGGAGTTAAAATTTGCTCCCAAAGGGTTTCCCAGGCCTGAGATGTATGTCTACATCTCCCCGCTCAGGGGTCTGGTCCCATACAGGCAACAGGACTGGGGAGATCACAGCTGCCCCCACACCCCAATGTCTCTGCCCCTGGGACCAGAAACTGGGATGCAGGCAGAACTGCAGCCCTGAAGTTAGCAATGGCCCCATGTCCTGCAGTCCCTGTTCCTAGGAAACCTTCCCCCAAGTTTGCCAGTTGTCTCTTGCTTCCCTTAGCAGCCTGAAACTGAAAGGAAACTGGGGGGAGGTTCTGTTCCTGACCCGACAGGTAGCTTCAGGCAGGTCCTTCCCCTCCCTGTGCCTCAGTTTCCCCAACTTTGACCTTCCTAGTTTCTAGGAAAGGCTACCTCGGGGGGCCTCAAGGCTGCAGCAGGGTTGCCATAGTGCCAGGCTGAACAGCTCATGCTCCCAGAGGCCTCTGCAGGGGTCATGGTGCCCACTAGGCAGGGTGATGGTGCCTTGGTGGGGCCCTTTATCAGGAGAGAGCCTGCTGCAGCGGCCTGTGGAGGGAATGTGCTTTACCCACAGGAGCAGGCCTGGGTTGGGTTGCGAGTCTGGTTAATGCCTCCATGCATTAGGCCTGTCGCCTGCTGACAGGATTTTTTGTTTAATTGGAGGCATAAGAAAACAATAACATCTGTCGGCATGAGGAGGGCTGCAGGAGCACAGCAGGGAGAGCTCCTAGCGAGGAGGGGAGGGGTGGGGGATCCTGTAGGCTGGGCTTTGCCCTGCTGGCTGGGTGTCCCTGGGCACATCCCTTCTCCTCCGTGGACTTCAGTCTTGTCCTCTGGCAGTGAGCAAGTTGGACTACTGCTGGCTAACTCAAGTGTGGTCTAAAGAGCACCGGCATCAGAATTTCCCAGGGAGTTTGTCAAATGCAGATTCGCAGGCCCATCCAGCTTCACTGATCCAGAATCTCCAGGGGAAGAGGCCCATGAATCTGCTGCCATGTCCTGAGCATGACTTGGCAGGACCTACCTCATGGGGTGAGGTTAGTCCTGCAATTCCCAAATGCTCAACACAGGGTCTTGCCCGCAGGAAGTGCTAGTTGTTCACCACAGTTGAAGGTCGAAAGGATACACACCAAAATGTTCATGGCTGGTATCATTCCGGTGATTTCCATTTTTCTCTTTTTTCATTTTTGCTCTTGAGCACTTGCTGATTTTTCTATAGTGAACATGTTTAACAGTGTAATTGACAAAAATAGTCATGGGGAAAAATTAGATGGCTCTATAGTTTGGATGACAGTCTTTTTGGTGGGTGCTCATCTAATATGCATTAAATTATTGTCTTAATTGTATGGCCTTCAGATTACAACAGCATTGCAGGCTTACCAAAACAAGTAAAACGATAGAACACAAATGTGTGCACATGAAAAGTTGTTGTCCAGTCCCTCAACCTTCCTGCCCCTGAGGTAACCAATGTCAACAGCCCGGTGGAGATTAGTCCCACTATTTCTCTTGCTCACACACAAAGACTGACTGACACCCTGATGTATGGTCAGTTTGGGGTTTGTTGTTGTTGTTGTTGTTACTGCAATCAAATCATCTTGTACACTACCATGCAACTTGTTTTTCTTCTTGACGATAGATCATGGACATCCCTTGGAGAGAAAACAAACTCTTTCTCATTTCTTTTTAGATTTGCTCAATAAATATCTGATTTCCTTTCTTGCCTCTACAAATGGAAGTAAATGAAACTACTCAGTAACTTCAGGATTTCAGTTTGGAACTTTGAGCTGGACCATTCCATATTCATCCCCCTCCAACATCCACACGCACACACACACACACACACACACACACACACACACACACACACACACACACACACACTCATACCTGCCTTCTTTCCTCTCCTTGCATTGTTGGTGAACATGAAATCTCACTCCATGAAACCTTACCTCCCTCAAGAGCAGGAAGTGGATCTTAGCCACTTTAGATCCTCCTGGCCTCACAGGGCTCAACTCACATTGTGAATTCAGACCCTGCTTTCTAAACGAGCACCTCAAACCATGAGCAGCCAAAGACAGAGAAGACCCAAGAACCAGCCCTGTCTTCAGCTTCTGGAGATGGAGTCTGCCGATTTGCAGGGAGGGCAGCTTTTGTCATCACACAATGAAGACATCAATGAAAGCCTCTAACTTACAGTTGCAAACTGAGGCCAGATCCAGCCCCCAGATGGGTTTAGTTTGGCCCAATCAACATTAAAAATGTGTTTTAAGTTAAAACATTTAAAAATTGGGAGATTTGATATAATAGCTTGGATTTCCAGCTTTTCCTGAAAACTCACAAGATTTGGCAGCTCTGGGCTCAAATTCCCAAATGGCCACAACCAGCCAGGGCTGAGCATTGATGCCCTCCACAGACAGGCCACTGCCCTCCAGCTTGACACAGGCCCACTTGACCCACTCCGGTCAATTATGCTACCTACCCTCTGCACACGAGGAAGCAGGCCCTGGGGAGAATCTCCCATGGGTTCACCTGGGGTAAGGACAGAACGCCCCAAATAAACACTGGATGGTCCTCGCCACGGGCCTCCTTTGGCCCCTTCATTGGCTGAGATATGTTCCAAGTCACTCTATGTGTCAGGAAGTAACACAACAGTAATTAATAACAACTCCAATTTATTGACTGCTTATTTCATGCTTGGCACTGAGCCAATCAATTCCCTTTCAGGACCTCCTTCAATCCTCCCAACAATCTTTCCTAGGCATTATTGTATCCATTGAACTGATGAAGAAGCTGAGGCTCAGGGAGCTTAGGTAACTTGCCCAACTGACACCATTAGCAAGTGGTGGAGCCTGGATTCCAACGAAACTCCAAAGCCCATGTACTTAGCCTGCCAGACCCTACTGCCTCCGGGGCAATGGTGATCTGCTCGTTTGCATATCAACCTAACAAAGAGCAGGGGGAATGGAGAGTTGTAGCCCACAGCAGCTTGCTCTTCCCGCTTGGAGATAGCACATCGGGGTGGTTAAAAGCACGGAAGAAGACACAACTACTACAATTCCTTGAAGTTGATAAGACAAGTGAACAGATATGAGGTCGTTGGGAGGGAGGGGGGAGAGGGAGAAGGGAGGGAGGTTTTGGTAATGGGCCACAATAATCAACCACGTTGTATATTGACAAAATAAAATAAAATAAAATATTAAAAAACAAAAACAAAAACATCACTTTGGTATTAGACACACTTGAGCTCAAAGCCCAAGTCCTAGTAATACCATTTACTAGCTGGGTTGCCTAAGGCAAGTGACAAAACCTCTCTGAGCCTCCTCTTCTGTGAAATGAGAGAGATGATAACACTTGCCGTGTAGGGCAATTGGAGGATTGGCAGAACTCCAGGTATGGAAATGATTGATTTTAAAATATATTAACAATACTTTCTGGGGACGATGTGATATTCTGTAAAGGAAAGCCTTTAAACAGTGTATCCCTTGGTAATTTTAGGAGTTTGTTCTAAAGAATATGCATGCAGGGCTGGTTGGTTATCTCAGTTGGTTAGAGCTGCGTGTTATAACACTAAGGTCAAGGGTTCAGATCCCCTTACTGGCCAGCCACTGCCAAAAACAACCAAAAAAAAAAACCAAAAAAAACCCACAACAAAACAGAATACACATGCAAAACATAACGCGGGGTCTTCAAAAAGTTCATGGAAAGATTCATATTATCTTTTAATTCTATTTTTCCACAAAATTTTGAAGTATCTTGTATGTAATACAACATTTTATTAATAATTTTATTAGAATTCTCAACAATAGGGAGATTAGTTAAGTGAATTATTGAAGAACACTTATTAAAAAAGTCATGTTGTAGGCCAGGAGTTCTTAACCTGCATACATTGTGGGTTTTAGGGCATTGTGAGCCTCCGAAAATTGTGGGTGTGGTATGGGAATATGGGTTTTTCTGGGAAGTGGATGTAGAGCCTGCTTAAGATTTTTAAAGGTATCTGTGGCCAAAATAGGGTAAAAACTACGATTAGAGAAAGATATTGAAAAAACCTCTCATTTAAAAAGGTAGGTGGAAGAGTGTCAACAATTACCAGCTTACAGCCAAACTTGTTTTCTCTCTCCCCCCACTCAATTCTCCCCCATCTTATTTTGGAGGGAACCCCAGATACCATTTTACTTAGAAACAGCTCAGAATTTATCTCAAAAAACACTTTCTTTGAAAAGGCATAAGCACAATGTCATTATCACACCTAAAAAAACCCAACCTAACAATAATCAATAATTATCATCAAATATCCAGGTAATATAAACTGAATAATATTCTTTGATATCCCACCACCCTCATCCCCAGAAAAAGCTTACAACCCATTGCTAAGTGAGAAAGCAAACCAGGACTCCATTTTAGCAACATACATGTCATAACGGTAGAATAGTTATTTGGGAGTAGAAGGATTATAGATGGTTTCTTCTCTTTCCCAAGTTCTTTGTATCACTTTTTCAATTAAAAAATAATATAAAAGGAAGAATAAAATGGTAGTCTTCTTTTTAAAAGTCTAAATCCTCTGATTCAGCTTCCAAGTTTCAAGTGTTTATCCTGTTCGGTCTTGAAATGCAGACCCAGCCCCTCCAGAGAAGTTCGGGGTCTCACCCACACTCACCCTGGGAGGGAGGCTGGGAAGAGAGATAGGAGAATCCTGCTGGCTCTCTCAGCCTCTTGGGAAGAAAGGTAGACACAGATGTTCTGGGATGTCTCTCAAGCTCTGGTCCTTGGTGTCCTGCTGCCTCCACCCTCTTACCTTCCCACCTTTATCAAGTCTCACACATTTGGGGCACTTTGCTATTGGAGTTGACAGACCAAACGAAACAGAGGCGGGTGGCAGATAACCAGAGCCCTTTCTTGCCACACATAGGCCTGTTGGCTTGTCGAGCCTGGAAGAGAAGGCATCTTGTTTCCCCAACACATTCCACAGTCATGTCCCCTCGGCTGCCTGTCCTCCAGGCCAGATCCCTCCAGCCCCCAGGACTTTCATGGTTGAGACAAAAAAGGGAACAAAGACCTGACATTGCTATGCTCCTCTTTTCAGAGTCCCAGTTTTGCTGTGTGACCTTGGGCAAGTCCCTCCCCTCTCTGGGACTGTGTTTCTGCACCTGGACAGGAAAGGAGTTGGGCTAGATAATTTCTGAGACATTCATCCCCTTCCTACCCACCAAACTCTGATTTCATTCAGAATTCCTAGATTTATCAGAAATAGGGAGCAAATCCACTATACCTGTAAATGTCAGCTTGGAATTTCATGGCTGCCTCAGGATGCAGCGTGAAGGCCAGTGAAAACCATTTAGATGGAGAGTACACAAGACAGACATTTTACCTCAAGACCCGATATACACATACAGACTTGAAACTTTCATGCAATGACACTTACTCTTCCTTCATGAGATGCATTCTGATATTTTCTGTTCTATTCTTTTTAAAAAATATTTCCAATTGTAATCTGTGAAGGAGTTTTCACAATCCGTGAAATAGCCATCACTTGCACTTTGAAAAACTCTGATTCGTACAACTATGTCTCTATTTCTGAGCAAGGTGGTATCAGCCCAAATACAAATAATTACATATGTGTGTGTGTGGCGTGTGTGTGTGTGTGTGTGTGTGTGTATAATATATATATATTTTTTTCTCCCCAAAAGGATTCTATATTAACTGTCTCCTTACTAGGCTTCTCAAACTAGGTGTGCATATGAATCACTTGGAATGTTTTATTCTGATTCAATAGGTCTGAGATGGGGCCAAGATTCTGCATTTCTAACTAACCCTGTAGGTGGTGCCTGGTGTTAGGGGTAGACCACAGGTATCTCAGACATCCATTTTATTGGCCAAACCATTTTTACCAATAGGACAATTTTGCTCACATCTCCTTCTTCTCTCCTTCTCTCTTTTTTCCATCCTTCCACTCATGTGTTTGGAAAACCAATGGGTTCAAGTCACAGGTCTGCTGTTTATCAGCTAGAGAACCTTGAACAAGTTACTTAAATTCTCTGTGCTTTAGTTTCTTTATCTGCAAAATGGAGATAATAACTGCACTTTTCTGATGAAGTACTTTTAAAGATTGGATGAGATAATCCCTGTAAATTATTTAATACGTTGCCTACTACATTAGGAATGCCAAATAAATGTTGTGATTGCCAAAGCTGCCCTGTCCTAGGCACTTTTTAAAATAGATTGTTTTCTCTCACAGGAATTATGTTTTAGGTGGTATATTTAGTTTGTCAGTATAAATTTATTCTTTAATTATAAAAATTGTAATTGTACAAAGAAAAATACAGTATTACAATGTTGGAAAGTTTAGAAGTCACAAGTATCATGCATAATCCCACCACACTGATATAACAGTGATTGTTTTGGGTATTGGTGTCTTCTTTCATATGCATATTTTGACAGAGCTGTAATAGCCCAGTACGTTTAATTTTGTGTCCTGCTTTTTTACTTAACATTAGATCATATTCGTTTTCTCCCTAGAAGTTCGTTCTAAAAATAAAAATGGGAGCAGATACAAAATATGACCTTCAAAGTATGACTTTCAAAGACTATGCAAACCTCAAATCATTCCAATGAATTTGGCTGAGGTCTGACTCTGTGCAGTGTGGGCACTGGTGGAAGACACATGACTTGGGATCATACAAATGACTTAGGATCATATAAACACATAGACCATCAGGGCTAGACAGTCCCTGGGGAGGAACTGGGTATGGGGTCACATGATGAGGGGGCCCATAGCTGAGACCAGAAGGCATGACTTTCCTCAGTTGGTTAGAGTGTGGTGTTATAAGGTCAAGGGCTCCAATCCCGGACTAAATGCCAAAAAAAAAAAAAAAAGTATGGCCCTCCTTATGAAAAAGGCAGCAAGGAACTTACTAAGGTGGAGAATCTATTTTAGTTCTGTTTTACTAATTTGGGTGAGACTTTATTTTTAAAATTCCTGGAGCTAATAATTAAAAAAAAAAAAAAAAAGCTGTTGGTCAAGTGTAAATTGTGGTAGAAAAAACTTGACAAATACAATTGTGCTAAATGCAGTGTGGTCTCCTGGATTGCATCCTGTCACAGAAAAAGGACATAAATGAAAAAACTGGTGACATCTGAATAAAGAGTTTAGTTTAATAGCAATGTATCAATGTCAGTGTCTTCGTTTTGATAAATGCACTGTAGTTATATAAGATAGCAGGTAACATGATGGGAAACTAAAGAGTGAAGAAGGGTATACAGGACCTCTCTGTATTATCTTTGCAGCGTTTTTGTCTAGAATTATTCCAAAATAATTTATTGAAAATGTATGCATTTAATGTGAATTATATCTCAATAAAGCCGTTACCAAAAAATGCTTTTACAGTGACTGCAACAGTGAGTACATACATTGAACATCTAGTATTCGCTAGCTCTCCTCCTAAGAGATTATTCCTTCCATCACATCTTCCTAAGCACCTCTGAGTGACAGGGCTGTACTGTGCGATGAGTCCTGGATAACTATTGTCAGTGGGATCTCCTCAGAGTCGTCTGTAGTAAGCAAGTTGCCATTCATTCAATCGACAAGTATTTATGGAGTAATTTCTATGTGTAATTTCAGGTGCTGAAATTGTGAATAGAACAGATTCAGCTCCTCTCCACGAGGGGTTTGTAACTCATTATGACAAGCCAAAATAGATGCTAGTTTAAAAACTGATGAACATGAACTTCGTGTAGCTGAAAGGACTCTTAGGAAGTAGTGTTTGGGGGTGAGGGAATGAAACAGAGGTCAATATTTGGATGGCAGGTTCATATCATATTATTCTTTAATTATTGGTTATTTATTGTATTTATTTATAAGAAATTATAAATAAATACAATAAATAATACAATAAATAATTGTTATTATAATTTATTGTTGCTAATTATGGTTGCTATGATATTGCTGGAGAACTTAAAATATTTTTAGCATTTTAGTTACCTCTTCCTCCCCACATGCACACATAATTGTAATGGTTAAAAGCGGAATTTTGGAGTTAGGGAGACTTGGGTTTGAATCCCAGTTCTCCAATGTTCTAGTTGAGGAACCTTGGGCATTAACTGCATATCTGTAAAATGGGGTTAGTAATGTTTCTGTGAGGATTAAATGAGAAATTTGTGTAAAGTGAATGGCACATAGTAAAAGCTTAACCAGGAAAAGGGAGTCTGCTTCAAAGTTTTAGGAAAGACTTACACATTTGTCAGCTGAAAATGCCCAATTCTCCTGTTTCTGGTGCCGTCGGCACAATTTTGCTGGAATCTTAAAAAAAAATTCCTGAGACCGTTGTGTTTGGTGCGAGGTGGGGATTGCCCCGCTCAATTCCAATCCATACCGATGGCCTAGTCTGCCTCAGGCAAGGACAACCCTAAGTTAATATCAGATACAGCAAGCAGAAAGCTGTCTGATTAAATGACAAGACACGGAGAAGAAACATACACATTTGAATGTCAAGAGTCCAAGTGACAAATATATCTGTGTTTGTGCAATTTCATTTTTTTCCTAGAACAGAGAATAAAAAATAAAATGTTATGATTGTCAGTGACTTTAGAGATCATCTCATCTCACAGTTTTACTTAACCAATTATTTTTCAGCAAAAAGTTTTTGGAGGTCTTACTATGTGCCAGATGTACATGCTGGGAGCTAGAGGTGGGACAGCAAAGACAGCTGTTCCTTCTAGGAATCTTCAGCGGAGAAAACTACAGCCCAGGGAACTTACAAAGCTTGACAAAATCAAGGAAATCTTAATTTTCTTCCCATGTTTTTCTCTATTTTCTAATGTTCCCATAATAGGTACGTGTCACATTTAATTGTATATATGAGTATATACGAGTGTATGGACTCTGCTCGAGTCACACAGCTAACAAGAAAAATTTTCATCAGTAAATAACTCGAGTACCTACTATATCCATATAAGTCATATTCTCAAAGCATGGTTCCTGCATCAGAATTTGCTAGTGAGCTTTATTGAAAATGCAAATCCCATGCCCACCCCTCACCTACAGGGGTCCCAGCATTTGAAACACATTCCCTAAAGGGATTGTGACACCCACAAATCTTGGAGAACTAATGCCTATTAGGATGATTTCCATGTGGCAAAGAAAGCAGCCATGATTATTTTAAAAATTGGCCCCGGAAATTTAAATTAATACACTAAATTAATGAAAACAAACACATTTATCTTTTATTGGAATAAAGTCAACTCCTACCTTTTTTTCTCCAGTGCCACAGCTAATTGCATCCATTATGTGTTTTTAACAGGTGCTATAAATCAGTGTGCCTGGGAGAGAGGACAGTGCTAAGGAGAAGGTGGGGAGAGGGGAGAGGGAGGGGGCATTCTCTGTCTCACAAAATGAAATACAAAACAAGTGGCACATTTCCTCAGAGCAGGCAGCCCAGAGCGCTTGTGCCTGAGCTATCCTCCCCTGCCGCTTTCCAGTCCTCTCTCCCAGCCGCCCTGCCTGCTGTGGGTTGCATAACAGCTTTTTCCGGGCCCTACAAATCACAGCCCTGTCCTAATTCTTGAGCAGGCACCCTTTACACTGGCCAGCCCCACAGCTCTCAGCATTTGTAACCTCTCTCTTTGCCAGGTTATCATCATCTGTCAGATCTGAAGTTAAACAACAAAAAACATGTCAGGTGAGTGGCTGGGAGAGACACTGGGCTGTTTATGAGAAATATTCCATTACAATCTGACGCAAAATGTTAGGATGCATCTGCCAGCGCCCAGGCTCCACAGTCCTCCCCCAGGCTCAGCAATCGTCCCATTCTCTGCAAGCAAGCTGATTAGCGTGTGGTTCCAACCGATGTTTATCCTTTCTGGCTCCGTGGCAAGCACACTCAGAAAAACCTGGCTTATTTGATGCCTGGTCTCCTGGTACATTCAGATTCATTCAATTAAGATACCCAGTTTGAGACATAATGGGTTTTGGCGAGCTCAATAGACTGATTGGTTTTTATACACATGCACAGAAAGATTTGATTTCCTCTGCGGAATTTATGGCAGGGGAGAAGAGGTAATTAAATTAATTTCTGCTCTGGTTTCTGGGGCTTGCCTTTCTGTTCTCTCTTCTCCTGCCACCTTTGTTGTTGATATAAATATATAGGCTTTTTTGGAGCCTTGTCTGCATGGATGAAAATGAATTTAATAACTGCCAGCAGTTGGTTTGAGTTTGGGGCCAGGTTCCACTGTGACTTCTTGGGCTTTGCTTCATGCTCTGGGTGGGTCTTAGGAAGCTAACAAGGACAATCTTGTGTCCTCTGGTGTGTGTGGGTTAGATGATTGGGGTGTCCATGTGTCTGGGGAGCAATGCTCACATCAGATAGAAGTGCTTCAAACCCAGGCTTTCTGGAAGGAAACCTCTAAAATTTGATAATGAAGTAAAAAACCAAAGTGTCCTTCCCCTTTCTCCAGTCACCATTCATGCTTCTCCCTTTTCTTTTCTAATTTCTGTTTTTTTCCGTCATTCACTTATCTTTTCATCTCCCACTTCCAGAGCAAAATTCGGCTGCAGCAAGGGGAATCGTATGGCAGAAAGAGGCTGACGACAAGAACGGTGTTGGTAAGAAGGTTGACCATGACAATGAAAAGGATAAGACAGTTTGCTGAGTTGGCAACGTTTTTTCTCCACTACCTTCTGCATTCCGAAGCCAAGGCCCTTTTATTCATCCTTGACTATTTAATGAAGGACTTCCCTCCTTAAACTAAAGAGACAAAGAAGACCCTTGAGAGTTTTAGAAATTCAATGGAAAAAGCAAAAAACACTGAGCACTTAACTTCTCTCCCAAAGGACTGGAGAGCCTGCCAATTCCCCAGCAATGCCAGGGCTAAGCATTTTCCCAGTGTCAACATTAAATCCCTTTTTTTTCTCTCTTTTAAAGTGTGTTTACAATTGACCATTATGGGAAAGATGACGGATGTAGCCTGGCCCAGTTTAAAATAATAACACTAATAATGATACAGTTTCTTTCCCGCAAACTCTTTCTGAAAGCCCCTACAGAAAAAGAAAGGGTTGAAGAGCCTAGAATTTTCACTAGTAAGTGTAGCCAGCCTCTGATCTATCCCCCAACCCGTTGCTAGAAATCCTTAGGCTCCTGCGGACTTTGTCAGACAAAGGCAGATTTCCCAAGATTAACACCTATGCTTCAAGCAACTTTAAAAATCCTCATCTCCCTCCAGTCCTGTAGCAGCTTCTGAAAATGTGTGCATCACACGGTTCATTACAGAGCAAGGCCATTTTAAACTGGGACAAATAAGGCCCAAGGAAACAGGGGCCAGTCCTTCCTCTACATCAGCCTCAAGTTTTAAGTAGGAATAGTGGAAACAGAGCCCTCTGTCCACTCACCATTTTTGACGCATTCTACCTCACATCAGTTCTTTATCTCCCAGCACGGACTAGGTTGATCCGACTGGGGTTTTCTCTACCTTCTCTTCTGAAATTTATGGCGTTTCTTTGAACCAAATGCTACTGCGTATAGATCACTCCTGGCAGGTTAGTAGCTGAGGGCTCCGGCAAGCGGATCGGCTTTCGAGGCAGGCTGCTCTGGGTGGAGCTGGAGGGTTGGGGTAAGACTTGCTGCACAATCTTAGGTTCCCGCACTACCTTGCAGCCACTGTCGCTCAAGAACAGCATCGCTCCTGAGCGCTCTTTTGCCTCCTCTGGAGAAAAAGAACAAAAGTTTTTAATGAATCTTCACACCCTTTCCCTGGGAGAGCAACAGCGCTTAGATGGAGAAGCCTAGAGCAGACAGTTTTCCCCGGGGACTCTGCCAGAGAAGTGCATGATCCTTAGTAAGACAGAGATGTGGCTCAGCCCTGTATCTCCGGTCCCTGTGTGTCCAGCTTTGCTGGAACAATTTCTCGGTTGGGGTCGGCTGGCAGCAGGATCCAGGAGATAGGGCTGATTCAGTCCTCACTGTGCACTTCAGATTAGACTGAGGGGGGTGGCGGGGGGGAGCCTGACCTGGAAGGCAATGGTCAGTCAGTGAAACTGACTTTCACGACACTGGCTGTAGATAAACCTCTTGGCATAAAACAGCTCTGCAAACAATTGATCAGTGGGTTGGGGAGTGGCTACAAGCGACCGGCAGAGCATTGAGCACCACGAAACTAACCCGTGTGCGACTAACGAAAAAGACCCCGATATGTCTAAAACAGACTGGTGCACACCATAGAACACATTAACTGACCACCTTAATCTGATCTCCGTCAAGCTGGCCAGAATGAAATTGCCCGGAAAGCAAACAGGACGGGGTGATAGGAATCAGAGTGAAATCCACCTGCCTGCTGGCAACTAACCACTGCAGGGGACTGGCGCAGGGGGGCCTCAGAGGGCCACACGATGGACTGGGGAGGAGACTGGCCTCCTGGTGTTTTGGAGAACCTGACCAGAGCTGCTGCGGGGATGTGGGGGTTGGGGGGAGTACTGTGTGTCCAGTGCTTTTTGATTTACGACCACCGCGCCCCAAGCGATCCCATAAATTTGGGGGCCGTTTTCACCAAAACCGTGAGTTACGATTTTTCAAATAAATACATTTTCCAATCAGACGGGGTTCTGTTTAGGTTGAACGCGTCCCGAAGCAGACATCCCTCTGCGGGGAAAATACACAGAGGAGGAAACGGAGCCGGGACGAATCTCAGACGACATAAAAACTTGTGTAAACACGTTGTCATTTACGGAAGAGAAAGGGAATGGGGGGGAGGAAGACAGAAGAAGTGGGGGAAACACATACATGTTTAATTCTCCCTTGAACCCTCAGGCTGCAGCCCGGAGGGAAGACACAGAAGATTTAATATACTTTTTCCATAAGCTTGATTTATGTTACTCGTTAGACAATGGGCAGCAGTGGGTTTACCTTAAATAGATTTTGTATTTTTGAGGCTGTTACAAACCTGAGAACGGACAGGATATGCCCCCCAATGCAACGCACACCCTCTTAGGTTTTCTTTAGGAAAGGGCGGGGCGGGGGGGGGGAGATAAACTAGACTAGATTATTTTAGTAGCGGAGGGTTTTTTATTTCTAGCTGTATGCCCTTGCCAAGTCCCTCCCCATCCTCTGGGCCTGTGTTTTGCTACCTGTAAAACAAGGAGACGGGGACAAGGAATCAGAGGCTCTGTTGCACACGACAGCATTCGCACATAATTCCGTGCACAACTGCAGGAAGCTCAGGAACCCCCCAAGCCAAAAGGTAAAGAAACGTCCCTTCCGTCTTAGACTCTCTCTGGCCCGACCACTCCTAATCCCAACAAAGTGGGTAATAAGGGGTGACAGCGGCTGCCATCGACCCCCAGGTTTCCCCTAGAGGTCTGGGCTCTAGCCGCACCTCTGCCACTCATTGGCTGTGTGCTCTTAGGGAAGTCTCTTCCCCTCTCTGGGCCTGTTTCCCATCTACATACAGAGGTTGATCCTAACGCGATCTCTCAACAGACTTGCTACTCTCCCATACCAGCAAAGGCAAGGAGGCTTCTCACCCTACGAGCTTCCAGGATAAATCCACCCCCTTCTCAGGATAAAGAGACCCCTGCCTATCCATTCCCTGACCCGACTGTCCCCCAGCCCCGGGAGCTGGCTGGGCCAGATTGGAAAGTCCTAGGCCCTCTTTAGTTAGGGCAGAGAAATGTTTAAGGGATTTGCGCGCTCAAGCTGCGGGGTAAATGGCCCGCGGGCTGATTTATGGCGCGTTACTGCGCGACGCGATTCCCCAAGACAGCGAGAATATTTTACACCGCGCTAATATAAACAGGCGGCCGGCCGGGTCCTTTTTATGGAGTTCCTGTAATTACCCGGGCCCTGACAGCTCCTTGATTTACTGCCCTATTTAGATAAGGGGTCCGGTGCGGGGATTGCCCGTGGCGTCAAGGTCACGGGACTCGGCTGGAGAAGGTTTTGCGGTAGGCGCCGTGGCGCGGGCTCTCCGAGGCTTGGTTGTCCGGAGGGAGGGCGGGGATGCGGGCAGAGGGGCTGAGAGCGCAGGGGAGAGACCCTGCCGCTCCGGGGCGGCCAAGTCGCAGGGTACGGCTGACCCACTGTACAGATGGGCGAACTGAGTCCTGGAGGAGGTAGAACTCCCCGAGATCGTTGAGGGAGGGAAACGGAGGTGGAGGGTATGACCTGGGACTGGAATTCGGGTCTCTAGCTACATAATCTCCACACCTGGCGAGGCACTGTCTCCTCCACCTCCAGCCTAGACAGTGGGCTCTGTAGGGTCGTGGGGAAAGTGAAGGTCCCCAACACAGTCAGAAACAGGGCAGACAGGTGAAAACAGAGCACTACAGGGGAAATCCAGCGGCCTGGCCTCTCTCCCCACCCAGGGCTTTGCAGTTGTGTGGTCGCCTGTAACTCCATTTCTTCCCTTGTGAAATTAATATTCCTAAAACCAGCCACCATTTATCCAAGTTTACTGTTAATGGTTCTAAGAGCCTCACCTACATTATTTCGCTTAATCTTATGCTGTCCCTCTCTGGCAGGAATTATTGTCCCCCAATTTACAGAGAAGGAAACTGAGGCTCAGAAGTTTCACACAGGAAGGAATGACAGTGCCCTATTTAAACCCAGGTGGGCCTGATTCCACAGAGGGGCTCTCTTAAGCACTCCTTTAATACAAACTTTTAACTTCTATGTGCTTAAACTCTCTACTCTGTAAAAATGGGGTAAGAGTTCCTGCCTAGCCTCATTAGCACAACTGGAGGAAGAACTGAAAAGCTTGAATTTGAAAATGCTAGGAATGCCAAACTTCCTGAAGGCACTCTCTAGGTGAGCAGGGGGGGGGGGGGGGCAGTTTGAGGAGCATGGGACTGGCCAGTAGGAGCCCAGGACTACCCACCCAACTTCTGGTCCTCAGTCTGTAGAGGTGGGCTCCTGGTCCTCTGTCTGGAGAGTGGAGAGTGGAGTACTCTCATTTGAGCCCATGAGCCAAGCACTAATTCAGCATGCCTGATTTAGGAACCAGGGCAGGATCCATGCAACAATGGGGAGCTGGAAATTACAGAACTCCGGACTATCAATCCTATCCCCTTCTTCTGCAAATGGGGAAACTGAGGCTTGGAGCTGGAAAGGAAGAGTGGGGTGCTAGGCAGAGCCAGAACTGGCCTGTCAGCCTAAAGCAAATTTGACCAAACATCTAGGTCCCAGAACTTTCCCTACCATATAGCCTGGGGCAGAGGGAGAGAACACTCTCATCAGGTCCCCCTTGTCTCTGGAGTTCCTCTGCACTCCTCACACACCTGAGTCTGGCTGGAGTTAAAAGCACTTTGGGTTCTCCTGGAAGGCCAGGTCTGGAGCCTAGGCGCCTTGTAGTCTCCCTGGGGGGTCCCTTAGGGCCATGCTCCCAGTGGGGATGCTGATCAACGAACTACTTCTAATCCTTCTGGGGGGTGGGAAACAGCATTCTTCACGGCATTGGTGTCTGGGACACCCTGCTTTTTAACACCCATGGAGGTGGTGGGAGGCCCGCCAGGCAGTCTCAGGGCCCTCAAGGGGTCTCATGGGACTGGAACTCAGTCACCCAGTACTGATAATGCATTCTACACCACAATAACCAGGCCAGATATTTGGGGGGCTTATACAGCCCCGAGTGATCTGTGTAATGTCAGGAAAGTGAGTGGGACTCATGTAGGTGGGTGTATGAGCTGTGTTTGTATGTGGGTCATTGTGTGTACCTATGTGAGTGCTTGTCATTGTGGGTGCCTTGATAATGTGCATACTATTGTACAAGTACGTTTCAAGGGCTTGTGGATGTGACTATAGGTAAGGCTGAGAATATATGTCAAATTGAATATTTGGAATTTGTGTGCCTGTGTAATGTGCAAACTTGTGAGAACATGTGTGAGCTGTGCATATATAGTAGTAATTGTGGCTATGTACTTGTGTGCATTCATGGGACTGATGGCATAGTTGTGACAGTGAGAATATACATAATGTCGTATGATGGGGTTTTTGGAAGTTTGTACTTTGAATATAATTGTGAGAAAATGTAAGAAAATACAAATGGGTTGTGTCTGTGTGTAATTGTGACAGGAAGATTATGTATAAAATCCTGCATCTGTGTGGTATTTAGAATTTATGTCTGTGCTGTATGACCATGGTCTTTATGCATGCCTGAGTATGGGATTGGGAGTGGTTCCTAGCCCTTAACACATTTAAAGCGTGATGTGTACCCTGTGGGTGACAGAAAGATAATGTGTAAAATCCTAGGAATGCATGAATATTGAGATACTGCGTGTATCACGAGTGTAAATGTGTGTTTCTGTGAGAACACGCATACTTTGGGGCAACCGTATGAATATATAGGCTTTTGTGTAGCCAGCGAGGTTGTGTGTGCGCGTACAAGTTGTAAGGCCTAGTGGGCCACCGTGGAGGCTGCGGGTGAAGATCGTGCTCGGATTTGCACAAAGGCTGGTGTGTGTTGAGGATGGAGGTCCTTCTCCGCAGAGGAATTACCCTCTTTCCCCGCACACCCTCACCCAAGAGCGCCTCCGGGCCGGCGAGGTGCGGGACCCCGCGGAGCCGCCGCTGAATCGGGCGCCCGGCGCTCCCTCCCGGCGAGCCTCCGGCTCCGC
>NW_007726995.1:69422-100524 GCF_000696425.1 Galeopterus variegatus | reverse complement strand
CGGGTTTCCAGCCCGCCTCGGGCAGGAAACCAGGACCTCACTCCGCCGCTCCCCGCCCATCGCCTCCCATGCACCTCCCGGGCCCCCAGCCCCGCCAAGCTCTCACAGGTGAAACCGGCTGGCTCGGGACTAGGCGTGTGTTTGTCCCCTTCCCCCCCGTATCGCCGCCCCGCACCCCCTTGTACAGGAGTGGAATTCTACTCACCACTCACTGCCCGGCCTCGAGGAAAGTGGATCATCGTCCCTGGGCCTCACTCCCATCTGTACAAGGAGAGAGCTGGCCCTCCTCCCTCTGCCTTTGGACTAGTAGCCGTGCCAGGCACACGGTGGGTGTCAATAAGTAGTTGTGCAGTGAGTGAACAAATAATAAATTCGTCCTCTAAAAGGAGCGCTCACGTCATCTTCTCCTTTCAGCCTCACCTCGACCTCGCTGTTTTGAGGAAGGCACACTCCCTCTATCCCACCTCGGGAAGGGGAGGCTGGGCTGGGGAAGGCGAGAATGGAGGGCCCAGGTAGTGGACATTAGCCGGCAATAAGGCCGAGAGTCCTCAGCCTGAAGCGTCGCCACCCCGGGATTCCCAGGTCCCCAGGGGGGCCGGGGCAAGCCTCCTGTGGGGAGAATCACACAGGTGGGGAAGGGCCCCAACCGCGAGGGAAGACGGCCGCCACCGTGCCTGCGCCGGCGGGTGCGCCAGCCTCGCGGACGCCGTGCAGGTCGCGGTGCCCTCTGCATGAGTTTACCGCCGAAAGCTGGTTTCTCGCGGTGGGAGCTTCAGCACCCGTGTCTTTAGAGACTCAAACCGTTTCTCAAGGGATGACGATCTGGATGGAGTGGCCCAGTGTAGCCGCGCTCCCGGCCCTCCGTGCCCTCCGTGCGAGTGCCGCGGAGAGACTAAGGGAGTCCTGCCAGCTAGGTGCCCCCGGGCCAAGGCGGGCCTTTGGACTGGATCGGGCATCCAGGAGGCGAGAAGAGCGGGTATCAGGCCCTTGAGCCCGGAACAAACCGGTAAGTGCCCGTGGGCATGGAGGCCGCTTTTCCTTCCCGCCCTCCACCCCCACCCCGGCCTCAAAGGTCTCTTCGCTGGGCAGTCATCGTCTGCCCGTTTGCCCACGACTTAGCCAGAGTTGGCGGGCTGCTGAGGACCCCGTGCAAGAGCGGCTTCCAGTCCCGCCAGGAGGGGCGGATGACTTGGGGGCTGGGAGGTGTTGGGGAAAAACGTTAGGGGCCTATCCCGCCTCCAGCAGCGCCCTGGTCTTCTGGCTCGGACGCGAAGCCGAGCAGTTGGAACTCGGGCCTGGGAGCCGCTAGAATTCCTATTTGGAATTCTTGGGAGTCTAGAAACAAGAACCTTTCTTTCTCTGGGCCTCAGTTTCCCTATCTGTAAAATCAAGGGTGGGTTCTACGTGAAGGCTTTCTTTTTGCTGGATGATTCTAGATGTCTTTCCTTGAATCCGCGAGGAAGGAGCGGCAGCGACAGTCCACGGCGTTGGCAGGCCTGTGCCTCAAGTACTAGCCCCTGCTCCCCCCGCACCCCCAGGCTGGGAACTGGGGGGGAGTGACGGAGGCGGGGCCGGTTCCCTGTCCCCGCTGGCGGCCTAGAGTCGAGTGGCGCTAGCTGAGCGTAAAACCTGGGACGGCCACCCCCCTTTCCTGCTCCCCGCCCCCCTGCCATTGGCTCCAGGCAGAGGTTGACATCAAAGCTGCGGCCTTATATAAGCCAGATCCTGAAGGGGAGTAGGCAGAGGGTTAAACAGGTCTTTGGGCATCGGAGTCCTCGCCCGCCACAGAAACTAGCAAGAGGGCGGCGGTCTGCGCGTCTCATCTTCAGCCTCGCCCCGGACTCCCTCAAAGCCGGCGCCCAGCAGTGCAGCGGCCCCAGAGCCACGGGTGGCCCTGGCGGCAGCCTCTGGGGCGCATGGGGTTGTGCTAATCCGGTTGGCGGCGCAGGCCAGGAGCCGCTCCAACATGAACCTCGTGGGCAGCTACGCACACCATCACCACCATCATCATCACCCGCACCCCGCGCACCCCATGCTCCACGAGCCTTTCCTCTTCGGCCCGGCCTCGCGTTGTCACCAGGAGCGTCCCTACTTCCAGAGCTGGCTGCTGAGCCCAGCTGACGCTGCCCCGGACTTTCCTGCCGGGGGGCCACCACCCACAGCCGCTGCGGCCGCCGCCGCCTACGGTCCGGACGCTAGGCAAGGCCAGAGTCCCGGGCGGCTGGAAGCGCTCGGCGGCCGCCTGGGCCGGCGGAAAGGCTCAGGACCCAAGAAGGAACGGAGACGCACGGAGAGCATTAACAGCGCGTTCGCAGAATTGCGCGAGTGCATCCCCAACGTGCCTGCCGACACCAAGCTCTCCAAGATCAAGACTCTGCGCCTGGCCACCAGCTACATAGCCTACCTGATGGACGTGTTGGCCAAGGATGCACAGGCTGGCGACCCCGAGGCATTCAAGGCTGAACTCAAGAAGGCGGATGGCGGCCGCGAGAGCAAGAGGAAAAGGGAGCTGGTGAGTCCCGGGGCTTGCACGCCTCAGCCAAGGGTGCTGGCGGGTTGAGCACCCGCAGGCCATGAAAGCAGTGGAAGGAGGCTGAGTTGTGTGTGCGATTTTGAAAGGCTGAAAGGAGTTCTGAGATGGTCATAGTGTGTGATTGTGTGCAGGGAAGGAGGCAGATTCATAAGTGAATTAATTTGTAACATGGGTTAGTATTTGTAAGACTGAATGGACATAGAATCTTAACCCTTTCGGAAGGGGTCTTAGGGCCTTAAGAATCTGTTGGAACCCTCTCACCCTGAGAAAATGCACACACTACATAGTTTACTTCCAATATGCAGGAGGCCTGATCTATCACTGGTCTCTCCTGGAATCCAGGTTAAGAATGCATGTAAGAGTTTGTTACTTTAATTTGCTTGAGTGTGAATTTATGCGTGTGGACTCAGTTACTGTTTTCAAAGGTCCTTTGCTAGAGAGGCTAGTCTACATCCATCATTGTACAAATAGAAACTGAGGCCCAGAGTGGGAGGGGACAGAAGGGTCCTACCTAAGGAGTGAGAGGTGGAGCTCAGGTAAAACAAGCCAGGTCTTCTACTCCCACTCCAGAGCACGTTCCTCTGCTCCACTGACCATGGGCAGGTTCTGAGGGTAACCTGGACGGATTTGTGTGTAAACAAGCAAGAGACACTTTTGGCTTTGGAGATTGCAATCCGTACTCGGCATTTCTTGATCCTGTCCAGTTAGGGTGAAGCTTTCTGGCACTCGGTTTCGCTGCCTAGGGTTCCGGGACCTCTGAAGCCGGTGATTTCCAGGTTGGCGAACTAGTTGGTCCAGATTGGTACGCTCAGGCCGCCGCATGGTGGAGCCTACTGGAGAGCCCCGCTGGGTCATGTTTGACCTGTGGGACCTGTGATAAACTAGGGAAAGCTCACCCGGGGACATGGGGGAAGACAGATAGGCTTTGAGTCTCCAAACCTCTGCCCTGGGCTGGGGGGAGATGCAGGACCGGGAAGCGCCTCAATCCCGATCCCCCCATGTCGCCGCCTCCTTCAAGTTGCAGGGCTTGGTTCCTGCTAGTAGGAGAGCAAGGAAGAAGGAGTACGCTAGGCCAGGCTGACTCCCCTCTCCTTCGCTTAATCATCTGAGGCTCCCAGCGCCAGCTCGAGGGGACCCAACCCTGTATCCAAGCCCAGATGCTAAACCAGGTTGAAAAGCCAGTGGGATGGGGTTGGGGGAAGAGGGAGGACAGGTCCGCGAGCAGGGAAAACTTGATCCCCACCCCTCCCATTCCAACCCCCCTGCTGTCTCCCTTAGGCGCCATAAAGCCAAACCAACGCATCAGTTTCACCAGATGCAGAGAATTCTGGTTACTAAGCCTCCCCAAGCTGCCCAATCCATCCCGGGTCCCAGGAACTTGGCGCATAAAGACAAATTTATGAGCCTGTTTGCCTATTTCACTAACAGAAATCCGTCACTTATTTAAAGACTCCCAGTTACTGCTCCCAACACCTTTCCCTCCACCTCATTTCAAGACCAGCGATTGGTGCAGAAAATTTTAAACCTGTGTCTCTCGCCTCTTTCCTTGTGTGTGTCCTTTGGCAGCAGCAGCAGCATGAAGGCTTTCCTCCTGCCCTGGGCCCAGGCGAGAAGAGGATTAAAGGGCGCACAGGCTGGCCGCAGCAAGTCTGGGCGCTGGAATTGAATCAGTGAGCCACGGCCCCGCGCCGAGGACCTGGCCACCGCTGGCTGATTCTGGAGCCCCGGGAAGAGAGGAAGGTGGCGGCCAATGCCAGGCTCTGGGTTCCGGCGGCTTGTGCCAGCGCATCCTGCCGAGCCTCTGCTAGGCGCTGGAAGGTAGATGGCTGCAACCACATACTTGGATCGCACGTGCAATGTCATATGAAATTGTTTTTAATACATTAAGAGAAAGAGAAATATATATATATCCACCTCCCCTAATTGAGGGCGGCTTTTGGCGGCAAGATGCAGAAGGGAGGGACTGCGGAACCCATGCGTGCAAAGACACACCTTCTTACCCTTCTGGGGCGAATTTAGAACTCCCAATGCCATTCCCACTCCGCTGACTCTCTTTCTCTCTTGTCCCCCTCTCTGCTTCGTGTCACCACCACCACCCCCCCCAGACGCCCTCTTTTCTAATTAAAATGCAATAAGAGGAATCAATAGTTTTCTGCCTGGGAAAGAGAGCCAAAAGCAGGAAGATGAAGGCTGCCTTTTGTTGTTCTCCTTGAAACAGTGGTGTTTTTATTTTATTTCTCTTTATGTTGCTGCACTTCCTACCTAGTTCCAAGGGAAACACTTTTCCTTTCTTTCCTTCCTTCCTTCCTTTCCTTTCTTCCTTCCTTTGTTCCCTTTCCTTCTTTTTTTTTCTTTGTAAATAAAAACTTTTCTCTATGTTGGAAAGTTTTTATGTATTTAAACTACCTACCATGCCTGTTGCGCTCAGGTATTTGTTTATCCTCCCATACTTATCCCTTTTCTACCTCAAATCTGTACAACCACTCACAGCCCCCTCCCTTTGCCAAAGCAGTATCTATGCTCTTGACTAATAAAAAGTTTTCTGAAATAGTCTGAAGCCTGTGTGATGTCTCAAGCCGGGATCCCCCATCAACTCCGTGGTTTCTGCTAGGTGGAAAGCCTCGTGTTCCTGCTTCTCCTCTTTTGATAAATACCAAAGCAAACTGCAAATCAAGTCAAGAGAAGGGGTCAGATAAAGACATTATTCCTGAAACAAAGAGCAAAGTTCTCCTTAGAATATAACGACGGGACAAGATAACTTACTTGAATGGGGAGACACGAAAGCTGAAAACGAATTAGATCCAGAGAAGCTGGGCTAGGATTTACGTGGGTGGGTATTCGAGCTTGCCTGTTGATTAGTATGCACACTGGTGTCTGCAGACAATTATTTGGCAGAGTAATCGGGAGGGGAAGGGTGCCTTTCAAATGAATGGCATCACCAGGTCAGGGTAGCTCACTTGGCAGAGGGAGATTCGCTTGGCAATATATTCGTTCAAACGTGAAGTTCTGAACATATAGGTGTACATGTGGCAGGTCAGCACTCAAACGGAGCTACCAGCGAGGGTCTGCTTAGCACAGGTCCTTGCACGCAATAGGGACTCGACAAGTCATAGTAGCTATCATTATTTTACCGTGAGTAAAACAAGCTTGTCAGTGCTTATAGTTAAATTGAAGCACTTAGGTTTCTCTCCGGCAAGAAAGCGCTCAACTAACGTTTGTGAGAGCATATGGATTTGTGCAGAGGGATCGGGTATGTGTGTATGTGTGCTGATTGTGCAGGAGAGCCTCCGTGTCTGTGTCGTCACATGAGCACCGATGGCTGGGTGTGGCGTGAATAAATTCAGGTGCATTTGCCAAGGGGAGCGGATGCTTATTGGGCTAAACTGCGGAGGAAAACGCAGGCCTTTTACGTGTCCCTGAATAATAATAACAATGTGCAGACAATTAGTTTTGTTTGCACGCAGTTGTGTGCTAGGCTCTGTGCTATGCGCTTCTGCGTCTCCTACCAGCTCCCGAGACTGCCCGAGGGAACGCACGCTTGTCAGTGCTCACTGCGAAGGAGGCGGGAAGACCGGCGCGGGTCTCCGCGCTTTCGCGCTCCACACCCGGAGCTCGAGCTTGGGGACACGAAAGGAGATCCTGAGCAGCTCGGGGCAGGGCCTCGCGGGGCACCAGGCGCCTCGTCTGGACATCGGGGTGAATATGGGGCCCCATTAGTTTTAGCTGTAAACACCGTGGCAGGGGCTGAGAGGCCACGCGGTTCTTTCCGGACGCGGAGGAGTTAATAAAAGGTGTTTTACGAGCGCGAGGAAACGGTGGGGGAGGTGTGAGCTTCTCTCTACTCTGGCCCCCCTACTTTTTCCTTTTTTCCCTCTCGCCACCCGCCGCCAGATCAAAAAGGGCCGAGATTTAACTAGGGCAACACCTCGCGGTAATGAGCCGGCCCGACGCACCCTTCAGTGGCCTCCGTACCCGGCCCGAGGCCTCCAGGCCCCTCGGGGAGGCGCAGAAAGAAAAACCAAGGTTTCTTTCTTTTTTCTTGCCTTTTTTTTTTTTTTTTTTTTTTTTTTCTTTTTCTTTCCAAGAGCTGGGAATCCTTTTAGAAATTCTGGCACTCGCGAGGAAACTGAGACCCACGGAACAAGCCGATTGAGGTCCCACAGCACGGAGGGCACCTTATCTAGATTCGAACCCAGGACTCCAGTTTAGTTGACACACAAGACTGTGGCTATGCACAGGGCCCAGCGCCCGCGACTATTTTTAGCACCGTGAAGTATCCTAGGCACGGGAAGAATGCGCACCCGGGTCCTGCTTTCTTAGAGCCAGTGCTAGGAGAGCGGGTACCAAGGGGCACCGCACACGGCAGCCAGAGCCAAGTCTGGCACAACGAGGCCTTTTCTGAAAACCCCATTCCGCCGGTCGCAAACCCTCTTTGGGGAGCGAGAGATGCAGCCCTAAATTTAGTCCCAGTCATGTCCGTCCCAACTTCAGACCCCAAACCTGGGAGCTGAAACAGCGAGTCAGTGCCCTTTGAGGCGGTCACCGGGTATTCTCGATATTCTCGCACTTTTCACAAGTCTTACTCCAGCGGCCGCGAACGCCCAAGCCACATCCCCAGGCCTCACTCCACTGCTGAAAAACCCCGGCCCCGAGAGAGGAACGGAGTTGTCTAGGCTTCACAAACCGGTCTGCGCCCAGGGTCCCCAGTTCTCACTGCCACCCGACTCTCGAGCCTCCCTCCCTCCCCAGCCCGCTCTCCTTTGAAAATATCTTTAAAGCCTGCTGTGCACTGTCTTATTCTCTACCCAGGTTTCGACAAGTTTTGTCAGACACTTCAAACTGGTTGTGACAGAAGCAGTCATTATTATTTTTTTAATTAAATACATTAAATATATATATATATATATATATATATATATATATGGAGAAAATGGAATGGTTACAAATAAAAAGTAAACTCCAGGAATTTATCGTAAGGAAATACTGATGTTACAAAGCTTTAACTGCAGGACTATTCTACTGAAGAGTGAAAAACAAGACAGGACCCCAATGTGCTGTAACTACAGAACTGATTAAATAAATCCACCAGTACGGTGGTTACGACTCAACCATTAGAAAACAACGTGGGGGGCTGGCGGGCCAGATCTGTTGATTAGAGCGCTGCCTTGGAACACCAAGAGCGAGGGTTCGGATCCCGCACCCACTCAAAAAAGAAAGAAATGTGGAAATCGACATGGAAATTGTTCATGATATATAACGAGGGGAAAATACCTCCCGCATTACTAAACACCATCCATTGTGACTTCCTTTATGTAAAAATAAATAAAATCACTCAGAGAAAAAGGGAAAGAATATATGTCAAAACATTTGCACGTGTACATCTGACTTGTGGGAATGAGTAATTTTTACTTTTCCTCATGCTTAGCTATATTTTTCTAACATTTTTTACAATGAGTAGGTATTACTTTTGGCAATAAAAATTAAGCTGCAATTTCCTTCTAATTTCTCCTGTTGCCAGCATACTTTCAATATGTCAATTATTCAACATACGTTTATTGAGTGCCACCATGTGCTAGACACTGTGGGTATGAATATAATGAACAAAAAAGGATCCTAATAATGATCATCAGTTAACATACAATAGTAAATGTTTGTCTTGAAGAGTTTATTTCCTCCACACAGCAAATATAATCTTTTTCTTACGTTTAAAACCTATTGATGAATAAAATAATAATAACAGCTAAAATTTATAAAGCAAACTATTCAAATCCTTAGTATAGCATTATTTCATATAAGCCTCAGAAGGGTTCTGTGAGGTCAATATTGAGGCAGCTGAGGCTAAGAGAGGTGAAGAACTTTGTTCAAGGTCACATAGGTAGTGAAAGGTAGGTTGTGCTTGAATTAAAGTGCAGCCCTGGCTGCCTCCAGAGACCGCTTTTCCCCACATCTCGGAGCACCTCGCAGGGTGTGTGTGTGTGTGTGTGTGTGTGTGTGTGTGTGTGTGTGGCACCTCGCAGGCAGGCTGTGCGTGTGTGTGTGTGTGTGTGTGTGTGTACAAGTGCATCCAAAAACAGCTTCTTTCGGTCTGATCTTCCTTGGTCCACAAGGTAAGGTAGAGAAAGAAAAAAAGGAAGGAGTTAGGGGAAGGGTCTGGGAATCTAACCCCAGCCTTCTCCTGGAACCCTCTTTCCTTGTTGGGGCTCTGAGTGGATCCCATCTATAAATGAGGAAGAGGGTGAGCTCCAAGATCTCTACGTTCTTTCCTGACTGTGATGTTCTGAATCCAGGAATCCATTTTCTCCTGGTGAAAAAGTCAGCACGTTGTTCTTTGCAGCAGGCTCTGGTGTTTGCATAGCACATTCACCTTTCCTTGGTACTTCCACTTCTATAAGCACATTTTTCTTCCCATAATCTAGAAGGGAGCCAAGGCAGGAATGATGCTCCTCATGGACGGATGGGATAAGAAGGACCCAGGGAGTTGAAGTGACCAGCTCAAGGTCACATAGACAGTCAAAGGTTGAGCGGGGATTAGAAGGCATATCTGCAGGCGTCAGGCCTGGGGATCTCTTGGAAAAGGCTCAGAATACCTTTTCTCCATGCAACCAACCAGCAGTTAAGCTTACAGTCTTGCTAAATCCTCATAAAAGAAACGAAACTAAGAAATCAGCCAGTCTCATTTTTAAATGAAAAGTGACTAGGAAGAAAAAATATGCACCCTCTAAAGTGTCTGAAACCAACCTCCTGATTTAAACCCAATTTGTTTGAAAAAAAAATTTTCTCAGCTGAGAGAGTTTTTACAGCTGAGCTCTCCCAAACCCATAAAAAACAAGGTTTATATGGGAAATTGTGAAAGACTCTTAACTATAATACACAGCGTCTAATGTAAGCAGACATAGACACTATATAAAGCTTCTACAAATGTTATTAAAACAAACAGAAATGCACATTTATCCCCACAGAATGGACAACTGAAGGCATATCGGACTTTAGAGGAGTCCCAGAAGTCTTACGTTCACTGAAACGTTCAAAGCATCCCATAACACTGAGCCCTCAAAGATCTTTACCCACCATCCAAACATTTCCCTCATTTTACAGAAGGGGAACTGAGGCCCACAGAGGTGAGGGACTTGCCAAGGTCACTTGGGGAATTGTGCTCTTCTTTTCCCTTTGTTTATTTAAAACCTTCTACTTCTAGCACAGGATACAGAACAATACAGTGGCCAAGAGACCCTGCACAAGTTACTGAACATTTCTGAACCTCAGTTTCCTTATTTGCAAAATGAGAGAGATCATTGCCCCAACTTCTCGGGGTTTTGTAAAGATGGAATGAGATAAAAGTGTGCAAAGCACTTAACATGTTGTCTGTGGCAGAGCTATTTTTATTATTTTATTTAATCCTCACAACAGCCTTGTAAGGTATTAAGGGTTTATTTTGGTTTGTTTGCTTGTTTTGGAAAAGCAGGATGGATTTCTGAATGGCACAAAAGATTTCAGTGACTTGTCCAAGGGTACAGTAGCCAATGAGTGGATTCTAGTTTCCACATCATGAAGGTAAACTGGGGGGTTGGCAGGCTGCAGCAGTTGAATTTCCAAAACCATCTAAGGCAGCAGAAATATAATGTAAACCACAAATGTGAGTCACATATGTAATTATAAATTTCTAGTAGCCATGTTAAAAATGTGAAGAGAAAAAGGTGCAATTATTTTTAATAATATATTTTATTTAACTCAATATATCCAAAACATAATTTCAACTTGAATAATATAAAAATTACCAATGAGATATTTTACATTTTTTTTTCACACTGAGCCTTCAAAATTGGGGGGTATATAAGGGTACTTCAAAAAGTTCATGGAAATCTTTGTATTATCTTTTAATTTAATTTTTCCACAAATTTTTTGGAGTGAGCTTGTATTTTATACTTACAGCACATCTCAGTTTGGACCACATTTCAAGTATTTAATAGCCACAGATGGCTAGTGGCTACCACATTGGAAAATGCAGGTCTACAGGCCCATGTAGCAGAATATTAAACATGGAGCTTCAGTTAATTGTAGCCACATTTTTTACTGGGCATTTACTGTGTATTAAGCAGTGCTCCACATACATGGGTTAATTTCCTTCTAACAGACACAGAGAGTAAGCCATGTATTCAATCATATAACCATTTTTTTTTTTTTTTTGGACCGGTAAGGTGATCGCAACCCTTGGCACAGTGTGGTCTGCACCACGCTCAGCCAGTAAGCACACCAGCCATCCCTATATAGGATCCGAACCCACGGCCTCAGCTACCAGAGCCGCACTCTCCCAAGTGAGCCATGGGGCCAGTCCAAACATAACTATTAAGTGGGATACAGACCTAGATCTGACTCCCAAACCTGCAATTTTAGCCACTGAGTTCCTCATTAGAGGAGCTGCAATTGGGCAGTGAGATGTGGGTGTCCTTTGTCCAGATCCAAGTCTACTACGAGTCAGGTGACCTTGAGCCAATCATCCCCTTGTGCCCCAGTTTTCTAATCTCTAAGGTGGCTTAACAATACCTTTCCTCATCCCCATAGAACTCTTGTCAGTCTGAAGTGGGAAAGGTCTTTGAAAGTGTTTTGAAACACAGAACATAGCACAAGAGACCTGGCCAAAGCCAACAGAGTTCTGGACTGGCACAACCAGATATGCTGGATAAATGAGCTGTGTGGCACTGGACAGGTTTTTAAACCTCTCCGAACCCTAGAGATGTCTTCTGTAAAAAGGAAAGCAGAACAGCTCCCAGAGATGTTGTGAAGATCCAATAATGATTATACAGTAATTGGAAACGCCTTAGCCTAGCCCAGAGTAGGCAGATGGTGAAAATGAACTATTATTATTGCTGCTGTTTTAGTTGGGGTTGAGCTGCTGCGCTGGCTTTGGAAGCAACAGGGAAAGGGCAGCAAGCATGGTCCCAAGACAAGGCTCCTGGCTGAGGGCAGCATTCTGGCAGTCCAATGGTGGGGTGTGGGAGGTGTGTGTGGGAGTGCAAGAACAGTTAGTGTGGTGGAGAAAGCATTAGACCCAGGAGCCAAGAGAAGGGGGTTCAGTTTGCTGGGTGACCTTGGGCACTTTCTGGCCCCCACTGGATCTCAGTGTCATCTGTGAAACGAGGGGGTGAGACCAGAGATCTAAGTCCCTTTCTGCATTGACAGTCTAGGATTTTTACAATGGTATGAATCCAAGCATTCACCAAATACAGCATATCTAAGGGTGGGCAGAAAATATCTCTGAGTCTTCTTATGTGGCCTGGGGCTGCCACCAACTGAGGGGAGGGTGCCACCTGGTGGCCACATCCCCTCCTCTGCACTCAGTGCACAGAAACCAATGAGGACCCCAGACTCTCCTATGTAAGGTGAGTCCAGAGCCCCAAGGCTCCCTTTCTCTAATTTCGTCTGGCAGTTCAGGGGCACAGAGAAGGGACTCAGCAAGTTCACAAAACCAAGAGTTCTGGGTGTGAGGCTAACTCCCGAGGGACACTGGGATTTTGCAATCCAAGATCTCAGAGGCCTTCGTCCCTAAAGGCACCTTAGGGACAGGGGTCTGCATTTCCTTACTATGTAAATTCTAAAATGCATCGCACTTTTTTTTTTTTTTTCTGTTCCTTTGAATAAAAGCCACTGAACGAAACACAATTCTCTCTTGGTAACTCAAAATCCTGCTCCTACTACACTGAGCTAATGGAATGCAGAGGGCAGTTTCCCACTGCATTAAATACCCCAGACTGCTGGGATCCTGAGTTCTTTCAACAGCCTTTTACTCTTCCATCTCCCCAACACTGCCAATATTCCACTTCTCTCTGGGGTGGAGGTTGCATGGTACATGGAGGAGGCAGACTGACATGGGTTCAAATCCCAGCTCACCATGAGACCCTGGGTAAGCCACCTAACTTCTCCAAGCCTAGTTTCTCTATCTGAAAATTAGGATGATAGATAATAGCTTCTTTGCAGGTTTGTATGAGGATTATGACAATATGCCTAAATATCCTGGCATAGTGTCTACTTCCTAGTAGGTGCAAATAATAGCTATATTTCTACAGCTCTGCCATCCTGACCACCTTTTCATATCCTTGTATATCACTGTTTCATAGCTTTACAAATATCCCTAGATAGAAATATGAACAATATGTATTTGAAAATGATATTAGCAACAAGCGATAAAACACCCTTAGTTGAAGATGGAGAAGCCTCCTTGGAACCATTTCAATTGAGTCAGCCAAGCTCAACATCATCTAGTTTAGATAAACCCCAGCACGCAGGCTGAGGTCTTGTCAGTAATTGCTTTCCTCAGTCGTCATTCTTTGGGCTTTGCTAAGCCTCCTTAGATACAGTTTCACCTTCTGGCAGTTGCTTATGGACATGGCTGAGGCTGAGCCCCGCTGAACCAATCCCAGCCCAGTGGACAGGATGGCTCCCCCTGAAGCCTGGTCCACTCTTGTATCCTTGCCTCCCCCGTCACTTAAGCAGGAGAGGGGGCTGGCTGGGCACAGGTGCCTTCCCACTGCTCACTTAGCAGAGTCCAACCTTGCTGGTGGCCATAAGTCCTCAGGAAGTCTCATTAGCCGTCTTAGCTTAATTAAGCTCATTACATTTGCTAAGCCTCATTGGCTTCTCTAAGACTTGAAGAGCCCATTATGTACTGCTCCTTCCTCAGAAGAGGGCTGGTGCAGGGCACTGAGCTTCTTCACAGATCCTATGATATTAGCAGTGAAAGGATTTCTTTCCTGTCTGTGTCTTAACTCTGAAATTCCCAGCTCCTGGAGGACAGGGTCCATTCCCATAGGCACCTGGCCCACAGCAGACACTCAAACATTTTCTTGACCATATTTCATTGTTTTGTTTGGTTTTTAGTAATAACAGGTTTGGTGACTCCAAGGTCCAAGCTCCCCATTCCGGCATCTGAGGCTTTCTGCTCCTCATTCATAGTCACATTGACCTGGGCCTCCACTTACTCTCATCTTACTAAACCATCTATTTCCTTCAAGTACCTGCCTAGAAGCCTCTTCTTCCAGGAAGCTCCCTTGGTCTTTATAATGCCTTTTCCTTCCTCTTTCCCTCTTACTCTGAATCATATAGATGCAGTATGGCTATATATGGAGTTGGTAAATAGGTGCTTTATATGTCTTTAAATATGGCCGTAGTCATAGACACAAGTGTGTGTATAATCTATAAAAACATATACACACAGGTGTATATATATATATATATACACATATAGTATGTATTATACATCCATATATACACATACATATTACATGTAGTATGTATACACATGTATACACAGATACATACATAGTATATATACACATACAAGTATTTCTAAACTGATACGCAATGTCTTTTTCTATCATTAAATATTATTGTACAATTATGATATACATATAATACTTTTAAAGCCCGTCCCCTATTATTTGATATTATAGGCTGTTTTTAGTTCTATACTGCGTTAAACAATGCTCCTGTGAAATATTATCTTACCCACTTAGAAGGCAGGAGGGCATAGTAACCTGTGGGACCTGTGTTTGACTCTCATCCCCACCACCTTCTGGTGACCTTAAGCCATTTCACCTTTCTAAACTTCTACTTCCTTGTCTATAAAAGAGGGATAATAACAGTACCCATCTCACAGGGTTGTCAAGGCATGTAAAATGCTTAACATTGGGCCCGTCACATAGTAAGCGCTCAATGAAAAAACTGTACCAATTTGGGAGGCAGATGATGAGGATCTGCTTTGGCTTCTCTGCTACCAGGGTGACCTTGTATATCACTGTTTCATAGCATATGACAAAAACCCACGGAGACTATGGGTGACAGCCCTTTATAACACTTAAGTGCTGCCCAAATTTGAGTGTATTATTGCTGTTGCTTTTACTTCTCTTACTATTTTCTACACATTTCGGGAATATGTAACTTAGACTATGCAAGCAAATAGTAAGTGCTTTGAGGGCACTTAAAAAAACTCCTCCGCTATTTTACAGTTATGGTGAAAATGATTCATGCCTGTTATAAACAGTTTGGACGATACAAAGAAAGCACAAAAGAGAAAGTAAAACTCACTCCAAAACCCACCAACCAGCACTATGGTTGGCATATTGATTGTGCCCCTTTTTTACTTGCTACCCCTGTGGTGCCCAGGGCAGGACAGACAGGGCAGGCTTCAGCTGTTTAATAAATGTCTGTTGACCTCAACCAGATTGACTCGTTAACAGTGGCATGCTCCAGTGCGGTCCCTCCTGGCCAACCTCTGACAGTTTCATTAACCCCATTAAATCATGCAGGTGCCTTTACACCTTCTGGGCTTGTTAATCTCTGTTCAGCTTCAGTAAGTTAAAACCTGGCTAGAAGGTTGGATGTACCTTGTTAACCTCCATTAAACCCTATTAAATTTCCTAACTAGAGTCTTAGTGACTTCTTGGAATACCTCATTAAAGTTTAGTAAATCCAGTTGATCAGGACAAGGGTAGCTGTTGTGGCTGCACTGCTTTAATGCTTGGCATTCTGAGTTCCTCAACGGTGGGGTTGACAGCAGTGTCCCTAGGGCCAGACAAAGCTTGGATCCAATCCCAGGAGTGCCTCTAGCTCTCATTGTTACTTGGGCAAGTTCCTCAACATCTTTTGAGTCTGTATTTACACCTCTATAAATTGGAGTTAATAAGTTCCTACTTTATATGATTGTAGTGAGATTAAATGAGTTAATGCATGTAAAACTATTAGCATGTTGTCTGGCATGCACCCTGTACTTGATAGTTCTTACTATTCCTGGATGTGGAAGATCTTTGTAAACTAAAAAACTGTTTAGTATATGGAAGATTCCATCCCATTCACAGTGTCCTCCTACAAGCGAGGCATTGTGCTAGGAACCATGAGTTATTTTCACTCTGGTTGTACACAGACTGAAGATCATCCATTTGAATTTGTCTCAATGGTGTCTCTGTGGCTGTGTATGTCACTATATTTGCTAGGGCTCTGACACTTCTGCTTGATGTTGAACATAGCTACTTTCCTGACCTGGGCCTTAGGAGGTTAAACTCAGTGCACATCTTAAACCTGGATGTGCAAATAAGTTCCAGGGGGATTTTGCAAAAACAGTTTCCTGGGCCCCATTTGAGAAAATTCTTATTTAGAAGCTCTCACAAAGAACTTTTTTTCAGGACATCCTACTGTGAGAATCACCAGGAACTTTTAACCAGTATTCAGTTGAAGCTGAAGCTGTTAATCTCTGGATTGGGTTTGGGACACCTCTGCACCACATTAGTGCTCTCAACTTTACTGAGCTTAAGTCTTATGTGGGGAAATTAAAAAATTTGTATCATTGGATCCAGCCCCTGAACTTTTCAGGAACTGGCACTTCGAGAGTTCTTTGGGGATTCTGATGGGGTTGGGAGGGTGTCAAATGCCACACTTTCAAAAACACTGGACTATTCAGATGATCTGATATTCAATATTCTAAAGTTCTATTTGGAAAAAAAGTTGTCTGGTTCCTAGTGAAACTTCTGTTCTAACAGTACTTTAAATGTGGGCTCATCCTTCCATTAAAACTGATATCTGTGGATCCTCAAAGGATGTTTACTCCAGCAGGGACCAGCCAGTTGTGGGGAAGCTTGGAGAGAAAGTACCTCTCTGTGGTTCAGTGTGTGAAGGGTTAGAAGATAGCAGGAAGCCCCCAGCAGTTAGATATAAAAGAATGGGAGGGTAGCAGACAGAGAAGTAGAAACAATTACTTATGCTATGCCTCAAATGAAGAGATAGCATGGTATGACAATTGGAACTTCCTTTGCTTTCTAAAGGAAATCAGCTCAGGGACCCTATAAATGATGGTGTCCTTCAGCAACAATCCATCACTAGTCCTGTGGGCTCCTGGTGACAGCCAGGACTCCCTGCCCTCACTGCCCCCACAGATTACCTCATGAAAAGTCACTCTCCACACTATTTACATAGGAGTGGAATGGGAGAAGGGAAGTATGGCAGTGAAGGGAGGATCTACACTTTTTAAATTTCTGTGAAGTTTAAAATTTTAGAGCCAGGATATATTACTTTTATTTAACTAATATGATCAAGAAAAACATTTATTGCATATCTTCTCTTTCATTCCACTGAGGACAGAGGTAAGGTAAAGTGGCCACTAGTGACAGACCTCCATCAGTAAAGCTCAGTCACACAGCCCAGACTTCTCAAACTGTAATGTGCACATGATTTGCCTGAGGACTTTGTGAAAATGCAGATTCTGATTCAGTAAATGGCTGGCAGATGAGGGGGGCAGAGATTCTGCATTTCTAACAAGTGCTCACACGATGGACCAACTTTAAATGGCATGGCTCCACTGTAGGTAAAAAACCACCAGTCCATACACTGTTAAAAATGTTTTTGACACTTTTAAACATTGGGATATTTACCTACAGGTCTGGACTTCCAGCTCTTCTTGTCAAATTGCAAGACCTGGCCACACAGGACTGGCCTTCCCACATGACAATAGGTGGGAGCCTACCCTTGGCTGCATTTAGAAGGGACCTGAGTTTTCCAGTTTGCAGCTTGCCCCCTGCAGACACTTCAATTCACAATCCTCCATCCAGTTTACTTAGGACCCTCATTTTATAGATGGATAACCAAAGACTTAGAGAAATGAACTCTATTTGTCCTGGGTATCTGGCACACTACACGGAAGTCAAGCCCCAGGCTGATTTGGGCTGTTGGATCCAGTCGGTGTCTTTCCAGGTGAGTGAGTGGGAGAGCATGACTAGAACTTGGGCCCAACCTCCTGTGATCTAAACTCACCTGGTGGGCTGGCTGGTTAGCTCCGTTGGTTAGAACGCAGTGCTGTAACACCAAGGTCAAGGGTTTGGATCCCTGTATTGGCCAGCCACCAAAAAAAAAAATTAAACTCATCTGGTATGCACTGGGATTGCAGGGGTAATGAGGTGCTAATACTTCGAGCTGGAGACCACCGTCATTAATGACTATAATATACACCACAGGCCAAATGTGGAAGTGAAAGCATTTGAATTCTGTATAGAAATTCAAAGGGAACAACAGCATGTCTCTTATTCATTCAGATAGTTTATTAAGAGTGAAAGTCGGGCCATCCCATCTATGTGATAGTGCAACATGAAAATACATACTAAAGAGACCCCATAGAATTGAGAGCCTTTCAACAGTACAGAGCCATAGATTACAAAATTAAATACAAATGATCCCCCAAATTTGGTAGAAAACAAGTACAATATGAGGAGGCCTGGAATGGAAGGGCACTTACTTTTCAATAAGGCAGTTACAAAAAAAAAAAAAAAAAAGCCTATACCCCAAAATACAGTCTGATGGGCATAACAGATAATAGAAATGTAAAACAGGGATCCTGTAGCAACCCTCTATCACTGGCAAATGTGTTCATTAAGTGAAAGCAACTGAAGGATCTGTGTTTTAAGATGCAAGCTCAATGAAACAACTGATTGTAGATAGACTGGTCCCACCTTCACTCAGACTGGATGCTATCTCAGAACATCAGATCAACTTTACTCTTCCTAGCCATAAACTTGTAAACAGTCTAATATGATGACAGGAATAAAAAGGCATTCCTAAAGCGCCACGCTTCCTAGGGCATGATCTTGAGCTCCACTGCCCATCAATTTGATTGCCTAGCTCAGTAACAGAGACCAAGAGCCAGGGCCAGCTGAATTATGGACCTCAAAGGACTGCCTGGAAGGCAGAAGTCTGACCAAGAGATCACAGACCAAGCCCATTTTATAATAGGTCTAGGACAACACTACATCTTTCATTAGGGCTTTTGAACGTTGGTTTTTTTTTTTTTTCCTTTTTTTGTCTTTTTCCGTGTCCGGCAATGGATCGCAACCCTCAGTGTCGCCCCCGCACCGGACCGGGACCAGCAACGGGACCGCAACCCTCGGCGCTGCTCCCGCGCCTCGCTCAGCCAGTGAGCGGGAACTGGTCTGTATGTGGGATCCAAACCCTCGGCGGGAGCGCCGCCGCGCTTCCCAAGCGGCGCACTATAGCAGTGCGCCACCGGGCCGGCCCTGAACGTTGGTTTTAAATTATAGGTAGGTTCTTCCCTACCACTTGTTTTGCAAAACTCAACTGGCCTAATTCATTTCACTCAAGCTTGAGTTCTACAAGTTGGTTCACAGTCCCTGAGAGCCAGGATGGCCTTGGGAACTTCTTCTCAGTTACAAGGTCTCAAGAATCTGAGGGCAGCTTACTTTAGACTGGATTAGAGTCATCCTGCAAGTTAGAAAGTAGGAAGAGTGCTGGACAGGTCAAGAGGACTAGAGGTTA
The DNA here is from genome assembly GCF_000696425.1 of Galeopterus variegatus. Classification (NCBI taxonomy): domain Eukaryota; kingdom Metazoa; phylum Chordata; class Mammalia; order Dermoptera; family Cynocephalidae; genus Galeopterus; species Galeopterus variegatus. Next base: position 81,686 of record NW_007726995.1, on the reverse strand, counting down.
GTTCCAATAATGCCATGTGATCTCAGGCAAATATTTTTGAATTTCAGTTTCCCCATCTCTAAGAATGGATTGGACAATAGCAACCTTAAAGGACTCTCCAGCTTTAAAACATGGCACTTCTCTGATACATATAGTCCCTTATCCTCAAGTTCTTATGCTTTGTTTTCTCAATAAAAACAGTGTGAAGGCCTTACAGGAATCTTAAGATACAAGCCCTCAGCAACCACAGAACCTTTAAACTCCATGTGAAGCAATATTACATTAAAATCTTCTAGCTGAAGTTTTTCCTAAGTGACATCACAAACATCAGTTTTTGTGGGGCAAGCCCAAAACTAAGGCCTCATCTGTCTTAGGTTATTTTTTAGCAGGCTGATAACATCCCCTCCTCCCCTTAACTTCCACTGGCTTTGGTAAGAACATGTGAGCATAGGCTGATGGGGTTTTCTCAACATTTTTTAACAAGGAACTAAGCGGAGCAATACTCAGGGGTAAGGACAGTCAGGACACTAAAGTGTCTATGTCCTAGCTCCTCCTTTCCAAAAGACAAATGCTATGCTCTAGGACAATGCCAGAAATTAGGTCCTTTGCCAAGATGGATAACTTGTTCCATGTGGCCCCCCCACCCCCCAATGTACAGAGATTAAGATGGAAATTACAGAGAACATAGAAGAGACAGAGGTTTACAAAGATAGAATAGGCTTCCCCATGAGGTAGTGAGTTCTCTGTCCTCAGAGGTGTTTAAGCCCAGACTGCTCAACCTTGTAGTGGGGTTGTTGGAGGCAGAATGTCAGCACCTATGGGGAGACAAAAGTGGATGACTTAAAAGGCCCTTTCCCAACTTTTGGATCTTGTCAGTGTAATGACTGAGGGCATTCAGATGATTTCCATAAAGCAACTATGCTGGGATCCATACCATGGAAAGCCTACTTCAATAGGCAAGGACCCAAAGTAAGTTCCCTCTCCCACCAGGCAGTTGCCCTGCAGGATATTAACAAAAAACTTTCCACAAAATAAATAGCCAAGAGCCAAGGCTAGATACAACATTCCAGCTGCAAACAATTATTAATATCTCTTTTCTGGAAGGCTAGCGGTGACAATTTAGCTATGACAGGAACATCTAACAACTTGGCAGCTGTAACACATAAGTGAAATTCCTCTTCCTTTTACAACACCGGTCTTGAATCCTTTGGTTTTCAATCTTTTGTGAGATTCAGCTATGATCTTTTTCACATGCTTCCGACAACCTAAGAGTTTAGTCCTTGAAATAAGAAGTTTGTCCGTTTGTTTTTTAAAATCTTAAAATGAAATATAAATGGCAGAATAGTGATATTTCTATGTAACAACCTTCAAGGCATATGAAAAAATCATACCATATCGGACTGAGGCACAAACCGTGCTCTTTAAGAAGACAATGCCAGTTCTGGTTTTCAAATTCCAGTTTGCTCAGGAGCACCAAGAGGAGAGAAGGCAATGCTGCAACATCACAGATGGAGAGAAGTGCGAGTCCTTGACAGGTGGTATAAAAATGCAGGCAGCCAAGATGAACACTGCTTTCCCAAACCCCACTGCTCTCTGAAGCCAGACCATATTGCTTTGGAGGGCCTGGCCAGTTCTCACAGGTAGAAGTCTCTTGCCCACAGAAAAGCCATCAGAAACTGCAGAACAGGCTAAGGCAAGTGGTTTAGTGGTTTGATGAAAGAACCGATTTCGGACAGAGAAAAACAAAGTTCAAATAGCTTTGTCTTTTCTCTCACCTGATCTGTTTTAAAAGGTTGAAAAGAAACCCACAACCTCTACTTTTCAAAAGCTCCTCTCTTTAGTGGAAAAATGACAAGGGACTCAAATGTGCATGGCATCTGGCTGAAGGTGAAAAGTTTCCCCAGGCTTCACTCTGGAACAAAAGCATTCTCACAGACATGCGTGAACAGACGGATCCTAACACCACATCTTGTAAAGAAATGTACTCTGACTCTCTCAACTGGGAAAACAGATTTGCTGTTAAAGAAACACTGACATGACCTACACACCCACAATTTTGGTTTGAATATCAGATATACTTTCTTCCTCAATAAGACATGGACATTGCCATAGAGCAAGTTAACAATGCCTTAACCTGCAGACCCCATCTACCCCCAAACTCCAGCCCCTGATAAGCCTCCTTGAGGCCTACACCTATATCAACATCCTTCAGCTATAAGTAGGGAAACAATCTCTAAATACATACTGAATCTGAATGACTGAAAACATTCACAGAGCATCTTGACACGCCATCCACAGCCAGGATTCATATCAAAATAGGATTCCCTCATAGTCCAGAGTATATTCTATGTACATTCATTTATACATATTTAAATGGCTGCAATCTGCTAGACATGCATTTTGAACATTGGTGAAAGCTTTGCTGCAATGGAACACACTGAATTTTAGTGAGAGTGGTGGCCCTGTCCCCATTCCACAGAAAGCATAGTACTCTGCTCCACAGAACTGAGACCTTTGGACACTCTGCCACACTGTTCAGTGGGGGGTTAGTTCTGACTTCTCTGTGATTGTGTTCAGAATAAGCCGTCTATGAAATTCTGCCAGGCCACGCTGTTCATTGCTCCTTTTATTATTTAAGGCTTAAGAAATAACTCAGAATTGAAAGTGAGTAGGAAAATGACACCTTTAACCATAATAAATGTCAAGATGATCATAAATCAGAATCCAAACCCTTTGTCATTTTCTCACACACTCCTACCCACACTCTCTGCTCCAAACATATTGACTAGAGAATTTTGCAAAAGTATATTTTTTGATATAAAGCTTTGTTTTAACAGGATACTCTGGCTCTGATTTAATTAGATAGGAATCTGACTTTGTGAACAACAAAAAATCAGGTAATTATTAATACTTTTAAAAAATTATTTTAGCAACTTTTATCCCTAAGAGGGAGGCAAATTTGTCTCAAAAACGAGCATCAGATGGCACTGACCTTTGTTGCTCAAACTCATGCTTTGCTGCTGAACACAGCCCAGGGAGTCAAGGCCAGCCATTCTGTCCCACAGCTGGACTTCTGAGCAGGAATCACATGGTCCTTGGCAACTTTTGTGGTGGCTGTGAACTAAGGATTAATACTTCTGAAAACATTAGCCCCAAACCACTAAATATCTGTTTGTTAAAGCATTTATTGCCTAGGAGCTTGGCTAAAATCATAATACATAACTTTACCCCAAAGAGTGAGAGTAGAAGGGTGTGCAAAGGACATCTCCTGTGAGGGTCTTTGTATCAGTGTTTCTGGAACCTTGACAAATATAACTTTTCTTATGCAACTGCCCTGAAATCCTTGTTTGATTTGATTTGAAACCTCCTTGTTGGTAGATCAGGATTTCCTACACACTCTAGCAATTAAGTGGTAAGCAACAGAAATGGAAGAGGTCTCAGTAACAAGAAGTTGTGAAGCAGATGTTACAAGGCTGGCACTGTCAGTGACAGCTCAATTAGCCAACAAATACTGATTGAGTACCTACTGTGTACAAGGCACAGGGCGAGTGAGGGGGACCTTGTCAAACCGATTTGCTGTAAATGACAAAGCTTGCAACAGCAGGACATCTATGTCCCCAGCAGGCAGCACGCAAGTCCAGATGGGTCTGCTCGTGCATCCCCACCATCAATTGCACCTTGCTGCTATTCCAGGGCTATGTCTCACACATGGTAGCCTGGTATTACAAAGGTGACTACCAAAATATTTCTTATCCCACATTTCTAGTAGAATTGACTTAATCTTTGTTGAATGCTGCGATACATAGTTTTTCCTTAATTCTTTTTATAATCTTGTTTTTTAAGTCCAGCAGTCATCTTAAAAGAAAGTCTTTCTATATACATGCTGAATCATGAGAATATAATCCTCCTGACCAAAAAGATTTACAGTATTCATCATTCAAATGTTTTTATTTACAATAAAATTTAACAGTCTTTACAGGCTTAAATGTAGCAGATATCACCTGTGCACTAAGCATTATACTTCATTCCTTTAAGGTGTGCTTCATCCTCACTCAAGCTGCTTGCCGCCCTCTGATTTCTGGTCCAGTCTACTCTTGTTACTCTTCACCATGTAGATGAAGTAGGCAAGGGTCTCTTTTTCATTCACAGGTATGTTCCTGAAGTGTCGGCTGACAGTCTACGTGGGGGAAAAAACCAGTCCCTTAAATCACGCATAAATCAGGGCCACAAATTCTAAACTGTGCAAAAGAGGGGACAGGGAGTTGCTTCCAGTGTTACAGAAGGAGTTATGACTACTGCAGAACTTTCTATAGTAGTGCAGAACTCAGAATGCCCTTCTCCCCCAGGGGTTTAAGTGGTTTGGTTTCCAGGCTTTCAAAAGTGGTAGTTTAACCTACAACACTAACAAAACACAGTTCTATTTCAGTGACAACCAACCATCTATCATGGCATCATTTCATGGCCATCCCCATGGAGGAAGAGATTGGGACTTCTCTGGTTGGCCAGCTGCTGGAAAGACCAAAAACCAACCAGGCTGTGAGCCTCAATCTCTGAATGGATCAAGGTAGCCAGGACAGATAAAAAGACAGAGAATGAGAAATAAAGAGTGGTTAGATTGTGAGTATTTTTCCTTTTCTCTATTTTTCAAATTTTCTACAACAATAGGCAGAAAAACACATTTTAAAAAGAGGGATGAGAAGACACCCACACAAATGCCAAGGACAGAAGTATCAAGCCAGGCTGTCAGTATACTAAAAAAAATGGCCAGTGGAGCATTTTCCAATCCCCTCCAAACTGTGTTAAGAACTCTGTGCAGCAGAAAACTTTCTTGGGTGTCATTCATTATAACAAATACTTCCATTACCGACACCAGAGTAGTTGAAGAAAAAAACAAAGAAAGAAAAATAGCTCCTGCAGAACATCGGTGAAGTTTTGGGGGATGATTAATCTGACACACCTGATGTGCAGAAAGGACCTTATCTATAAAGAACCTTGCTAAAAAGATTCAAACAAATGAACAAACAAAAGAACACTCAGGACTTAAAATCAGAAGTCCTGAGATTCCAAACTCAATTCTGCTACCAACTTGCTGTGTGATTTTAAAGCAAGTCCTTTCCTGTCTCTGTGCCATGGTTTCTTTACTGGAAATGGGTCCTCTCCAGGTCTAAAGCTATGAGATTCTACATTAAGCAAAAGAGGGAATAGAGACTTGCTTCCAGAGCTATGGAGGATATTACAATTAGCAGACACATACAGTGGGAGGGGAGAAGCAGGGTCACCATCAGAAGCACAGTGTTGGCTCTTTCTTTTTAGAGGGCAATTTTGTCTACCTACTTCTGCTAATTGGGCCTTATTGAAGCCTGGTCTGGTCTGCAACTTGTAGTGTCGTTTATAACGTCGTAGAGTGTTTACCTGCAGCTGGAACAGATCAACCTAGAGAGAAGAGGAGAAACACATTATGCATGGTGACCAGCCGGGACTCAGCAAGAGCCCACTGTGTGCCTAGTGCTACGTGAGGTAGGGGTGAGGATGGGGAGGGCTACAAAAGAAGTCTTAGAAATGGTCCACTGAGAACTAGTAACTGGCTAGGACAAAAATAACAGTAGAAAAAGAGTTCTGGCTGAAGTGAGGTAAGCTGATCTCAGAAGGTTGGGAGAGGAGGTGAAACTTAAGCTAAGGAGGGGCAGGTCTAGAAAGGCAATGAGGAATAGAGTAGGAAATGAGTAAGAAGATCATGAGGACAGAAAGCGGGGAGACAAACTGGGTCATAGGTGATGGTGGTGGGTTGAAAAGATGAGACTGAACAGTGGCATGTCTTGAAAAACAGAAGGAACTGTCACAGGTGGTAGAGGGTGATGCTTCAGGAAAATGAATCTGGTGGTGGTTTAGAGGGAAGATTGATGAGGGGTGGGGCACAGAGGGAGATACCGTAACAATGATCTAGAAAAGACATGATCAATTTGGGCTTCGGAGGGGTGGTGATGCTAGTGGGGGACACCAAGGATGGAGAGCAAAGGCAAAAACCAGAAACACATCCTGCAGGAAGACATGCCAGAATCAGGTAGCAGACTGGACAGAGGGGCATGAAGGGCAATGGGAAGAACTATTATTCTCACATACTTCTTTCCTAGGCTCAACCTTCAGGTATTAGAATCCTTAACAACTCTCCAGAGAAAGCTCAGAAGCTACTGTAGTGAATGTACAAATCAGCAGGTTAGGGTCAGGGTCTTGGCGGATGACTGGATAACAGAGGGGAAGGGACCCCCCCCCCATTTTTTTCTAACACAGGAAGAGAGGAAAGCTGCACAGTCATGAAATATTGAAGGCCCAGAAAGTTGGGCTGCCTTTACCTGCCTCTAAAAGAGATGTTCTTGCTTCAGGCAGGTGGAGAGCACTTAAAAACAAAATGAATGATCAACATGAGGGACAAAGGTCCTTCATTCTTTTCAAAACATTCCTCAAAACCTTTTTTTTTTTTTTTTTTGGTGAAAAGCACTTAGAAATTGAATATATCCATTTCTTTATAAAATAATAATAATGCTAAAGGTAACAGAAAGATACTGTAAACCAATGTTGGAAAAGGGGACACAGGGAGGGGCAGAGCGAAAGGTCCGGAATTTCAAAGGTTCCCCCCATATCTGCAGACAAAGGCGTGCCTACTCTTTCTATTCCTACACAGCCATTTTCACTCTGAGTGCTAACAGGCAGTTGTTTTATGAAATATTCACGCACCAAATATTCAATGTACACTATAAACGGTTCTTCTTTTGCTGAGCCTTAAGTGAAAACAATTTAGGTAGAAAGAAAATTGAATATTCCTTCCTGGAGCTTCACCTAATAGACACTGGCACCTTGAAGGAGAAGGTCTTCTGGTCTGAGAAGCTTGGTCTGGTGCAGTGGTTCTCTACAAAGGATGATTTTGCACCCCCAGAGGACTTTTGGCAATGTCTACAGACACTTTTTAATTGTTGTGACTAAGGGGGTGGTGTGACTGGCATCTAGTAGGTAAAAGCCAGGGATACTGCTAAACATTTTGCAATGCACAGGACAACCCCCGAAACAAAGAATTATCTGGCCCCAGATTTCAATAGTGCCAGGGCTGAGAAACCCTGATCCAGTACAATTGACTTTGGAATGGATCCTTGGAAACAAGCTTAGACTAGGAGCCATGGAGTCAGAGTGACAGACAGTCAGAGCTGGTATGAACTGACAACTTAGACCTTCATTTTATAGAACAAAGACGAAGAGACGACTTCCCCCAAACCAAATATTCTCAGTCTCCAACTTTAAAGGCAAAAACAAATTTTTTAAAAAATTTGACATTGTGGTCAATTTTAAGCATTTGTCAGGGGCTTTTTGAAGAAATGAAGTGTGGTCTACTGAAAATGGCACTAGATCAGACCCTCCAAACTATATATGTGACCTTGGGTCTTTGTGCCTGTCTGTAAAATGATAGGGCAGTCAGACCAGTTGATTTCCAAGCTTTCTGCTCTCAGATTCAATATTACTATGATTCTATGACTCATCTTTCAAATAAACCACAGCAAAACAAAGGGGACTAAAGTTACTTCTTAGCACAAAAGCAGACCAGAGGTAAGGATCAGATTAGAATCCATTCTTCCAGCTTTCTCAAGCTGATGTTTTTGGCTTTTACCTCGGGAATGTCAGTGTCGTGCTCAGGAGAATCTCCACCATCATCACTTGTCTTCCTCTTCCTTTTATTTCGGACACTCTGGATGAAATTTTTGTGAAAATCGCAGATATACAGGTGCCTTACCTGATGGGAAGGAAGTTAAAGTCAGAGTTGCCAATTCCATGGAAACAGCAACAGGTAATCTGTCAAATTATGGTGCTTTTCTCCTTTGCAAAGCATTGGAGAGACAGAAGGAAGAACAAGATGTGGGTCATAATTTCTAGAAGCTTACTACTGAGTTGCAGAACAAGAAAAACACACTAAGAGAGTGCTAACACTACACTGGGCAGTGTCTATAAACCAAGCCTCCACTGAATAGTAAAGACAATAAATGGGATGGATTCAGCAATGGGATGGATAGATTCCTGCAGCAGAGACAGTCAGGATGGAGGCCCCTGACTAGAAGGAAGGATTTGTAGGCAGACAGGCAGTATTCCAGATGGGCAGGAGAGCCAAGACTTAGAGTTTCCAATGAGAGTGACAGAAGGGGTGAGTGAGAAGGGCCAGGGTATGCAGCGTCAGTTATGGCGGGGACTGCCCATGTAGAAGCACAATGAGAAATTCAGGGGTTGGAGCATGAGAACAGCTTATACTTTCCTTCAGACAAAACAGAGTCCCTAAAGGTTTTCGAAGCAGGGAATGATGTGACATTTTCGGATCTGTAGGAGTTTATGAACTTCAGTGGGCTGGAATGCATTACCCTGGGGAGGTGGAAAGCAAGAAAGAAGAGACTGTGGTAATGGTATATGAGACATCCTATTTCTACACTGACAACAGTGTACTATTGTAGGGTGATAACTCTATTGCTACTATTCTAGGGTGATAACTCTCTGAAAAACTTTATTTCCATATATCAATTTATAATTCTTGGACCACCTCACATCTGATCCACAAAGAGAAGTGGAAAGAGATAGGGAAATTCTCACAAGGTTGAACCACATAAAAGAGGGTGGATACTACCGCTGATTTTCTAAGATAGGCTGGAGGCAAACTAGTGAAGTGAAGATGACAACAGCTGCTAAGATGTGAAAAATATGTTTTTATTTAAGAATGTAAGTACCAGGGTTGGCTAGGGGAACCACTCAAAAATCTCACAGAAACTGAATGCCTGTATAAATGACTTGGGGTTGTTGATATTGAAACAGATGTTGCACAAATGTTCTGGAGAGACTTCTGAATTTGAGTTTATTCCTTAAATCCTTAAAGATAAAAGTAAGCTGACAGGACATCAACATCGATTAATTCAGTCCTTTTCAAGGGGAAGATAATAAAAACTGTTTATTTATTCAGATGAATTATCACTTTCACGTGGTTGGATTAGTGAGTCATAAGTAGTTTTAAGTTTATGCTGTGATGGTGTCTTGCAATCAGCGGGTAGTCAATAAATGCTGATGCATCAATACAGGCAGTCCCTTACACCTAAAAGTAGCTTAGACCAGTAAAAGTCACCACTTACATGGTTACAAATTGGGATAGCTTTGCCAGATTCAACTCTCATAACACTTTCAGACACAGCACTGTTCCAAAGAATCCCACTTCACTGACGTATATACTACTGGACATGACTTTTTCTCCAGGAAGAAAGCACACCAAAGTGCGCTCTGTATCCCAGAGGAAGCTGGTCCTCTGTGTTAGCCAGGTTGGTATGTAAACTCTGAGAGATTAAGCTGCTTCTCAAGTACAAAGAGTGACAAACTTAGTAGGAGAATCACAGGCAGAATAGGTGATTTCCTAAAGCTTTGGCTAGGAGATTTCGGGTCAGGACATTAGAATAATGGAATCCTAGCTGGAAGAGAATTTAACAATAACTCGTGCAACCCTACTGGCCTCAATCTCATTTTCTAGAAGAGTAAAAAGAGTAAACTAAAGCCACCCAGAGTGGGGAATTGACATAGCTAAGGTCTCCTAGGTCTTCTGACCTCCGGCACATGTCCTTTCCTCCCCCAACATTTTCCTTTATACTATCCTTTACTTCTACTTTTCTCCAGGTAAAAAGCAGGCATACAGGCTGAATATCCCTTGCCCAAAATGCTTGGGACTGGAAGTGTTTCAGATTTTGGACTTTTTTCAGATTTTAAAATATTTGCAGATTATATACAGGTTGAGCATCTGTAATCTGAACATCCAAAATCCAAAATGCCCCAATGAGCAGATTTTGAAGCATTTCAAATCTTGGATGTTCAGATTAGGGAAACTTAATCTGTATGTCAATTGGAGAAATGTTTGCAAGTCTTTTTCTTTTTCTTTTCTTTTTTTTTTTTTTGAAGAGAGCAAATTTGGTTTAATGTTAGAAAACCTATTTATGTAATTTATTAATAAAATATTAAAAGAGAAAAAAGCATATTGCAAGTGTATCTTAATAAATCATAGAACACTGCCAATGTCTATGTAAAATGAGATAAACTACCTGAGTTGAATTTTTGGTGCTGTTATAGTCACTGTTTCTCCTTAACTATTTTCAAGTACACACTGGTTTTCAGAAACCTTAGAGCTTAGTGGTGTTTGGGGGTGGGGTGGTGGCAGGAGGGTGGTAACAAAGTGCTTTTTAGTTTTCCAGTGCGTTACCTCCCCCCCTGCCCCTCAGTTTCTGCAACAGCTAAAAATTCTTGTTATACAGCAGTTACTTGGAATTGATTCCTGCCCAAGCCTGTGAGAATGAAATAGAATCCCTTTCAGAAACAATGACTCCACACCACCACCTTGAAACAAATTGTGAGTGATTCCACCTCAAAACCCTACTCCTTCAGAAGCATTACCTTTTGGGAATGCTAGCCTTAGGCTGCCTCTCTTCTAGACAATGCGGGTGAAATGATCAACATAGCCCAACACAGGTTTTCTAGTGGGGTAAATGGGTAAATGGAGCCCCACTAGCAACAGTGAAATCATTCAGATGTGAAAGCATCCAAGGATTTTAAAGGACTTGAAATTTCTTTTTTTTAAGGACTGAAAAATATTATAAACTGCTCAAGTAAATACTTCTAACAACTTACACAGAAGGTAGGCAGTGCTTCCAAGTGGATGAATTCATTGCCGTCCTAGAATTAAGCACTTTTCTCCAACATGTGACCTAATCAGGGACCACCTTGGTGTCTAGCCAATTGTTTGCTCTCAGAAGAATTCCATTCATTCATTCATTGATAGAAATTCATAATAAGAAAGCCACTAACTCACCCCAACCATTTAAAAACAGCACCTTTCCATGCGAGGGCTGCAAATGTATTATAACACTCAACTTTTAGAAAAATTGCAAGTGGGAGGGAAGAGCCTGGAAGAAAGGACAGCGAAGATGTTTTATTTATTAAAGACTTAATGAAAGCTTTCTGCACAGGGCTTGAAAGTAAATCAGATAATGGGTTTAAGAAATTAACCAGCCTCTTAGGTGCTGTATGTATTTGACATGGTCACTTCCTATCTCTGGGCATTCAAGCCCTGTGCATATGCCTTACTAAGAGTTTCAAAAGTAAAATCAGAAGTGAAAAAGTAGGCTCCCTTTCAGTTTAACAAGCAATCTCTGATTTTCTCCAACTGTGAAGAAATTTTGGTCCTAAAAGAGAATGGATGTTAATCATCTAAGCTCTTAGCTAGGCTACCTGAATATTAAATACCCCCTTAACTCGTTTCCAATTCCTAATCAGGAAGCAGCCACTTAAGGCCTGCAGCAACAGATGTCAAACTAAAAAGTTCTTAATTGGTTGACAATAGGCACATCTTTAGAATTGTTAAATAAAAGTGGTGAAATCACACTGGAAAAGTTTCCTATAATTAGGCACAAAGCGCGGGGAAATCCTATTTAAATTTAAATATCCATTCCCACCCCCACCCGCCACCACCGCATTTCTAAAGAAACGACCCTTAAGAAAATTTATTTTTTTCCCCTTCCAGTCACACTGACTGCAAGAGCCATCTCCCAAGACCTGGCCTTGTCCTTATTTCAGTCACATCACAGAAAAACCCATTCGATTTTTCTACGGCTGCCTGCGAAGCAGCTCGCTCGGTGAACCTCTGCAGAAAGTAAGGCCGCGAGAGACAGGGAAGTAACTGCCACCTTTCCTTGTCTGAAGGAATAACAGGGTTCCTAGAAGAAAGAAGTTAGAGAAGAGCCGGGTCCCTTTATCACCCCCTCCCCAATTGAGGCTCCTTCATGGGCCAACAAAATTAACCCACCTCTCTCTGCTCTAATATCTAAACCAACAAAACAAGCTAGAAACTGCTGTCAAATCTTCCCAGGCAGGAAGAGTCCTCGAAGCCCCCCCCGCCCCCAACCTTCCGGATCTGGGCAGAATCACAGAGCGTGTCAGCGTTGAAGCGGCCTTCGAAATCCCGAGTCCAACTCCTCAGTTTTGCAGATAAGGGCGGCGAGGCCCACAGCGGGGAGTGCCCGGGGCAGCGGCCGGAGAGCGGCGGGGCGCGGGGGCCCAGGCGGGGCGGGGGCAGACTCACGCTCTTGTCGATGTCCAGCTTGAGTTTCTTCTGCGAGATGCTCTTCTGGACCCTCTTGCTGAAGGAGGCGTTGCCCGCGGGCCGGACGCAGCGTTCGCCGTCCTCGATGAGGCAGCAGCTCTGGCCGTATCCCGGGGCGGCGGCGGGGGCGG
>NW_007726995.1:68711-69264 GCF_000696425.1 Galeopterus variegatus | reverse complement strand
GAGGGAGGGTCCCCAGTAGGCCACTCCGCGGCCGCGCTCCCCGCGGGGCAGGTCGCTGAGACCCCCGCTCCCGAAAGTCCCAGAGTCCGTCTCCAGACCAGGCGCTGCCCTGCCCCGCGTCCGAGAGGACCGGCTGCTTCAGCCCCTGGCCCCACGTCTCCAGAAACCCCCGTCGTCCTCGCTTGAGGCCCCGGGTCGGCTCCCGCAGCTCGCAGGGCCCCGTTGGGGGTCACCCGGAGGCGCCTTCCGCCCGGGGCCCAGAACCGTTACCCTAGGACGGGGGCGTCCGGGATGGCGTCCCAGGAAGCAGCTGCTCCCCAAGGACTCCGGGCCCGGGTTGCCAGGGGGTTTCGAAGGCCCCCGCCGGCTCCCGCCTTCTTTCAGCTGCGGGGCAAACTCGCTACCGGGCAGCTCCCCCGGGATGGCGCGGCCTCCCCGCGCAGGGCCCGGCCTCGAACCCGCGCAGTCCGGGCCCCGCGACACGTCCGGCCCGCCCCACCCTTGCAGCCGCTCGGCTGCGCCCCGAGTCCCGCGGCAGCCCCCGAACCGCCCC
>NW_007726995.1:59418-67985 GCF_000696425.1 Galeopterus variegatus | reverse complement strand
CCCCCGCCGCCAGTCTCCGGCGCCAGGCTACTTCCTGGACTCTGCTGGGATGGGTTCAAAGTAGAGAAAGTGGAAAAGGAAAGAGTTGCCCAGGCGAGAGAGGGGAACAGGGCCGCAGACTCTCTGGCCCCGGGGAAGGATGGTGAGCAGGGTCCTGGCTGGACGTAGGGCCAGACTTCAGGAACAGAGGAACATGATCGGCGACTGACAGAAGTGCAGATGTGGGCGGGGACGCAGAGGGACAGACTTGGGGGTGGGGCATATGAGGAGGGACCTAAAGGGGATAGAGGTTTTGTCATAAGAGGGACAGACTGGGTCCTGCCAGAGGACCCGCAGGACCATGGGAGGCAGGGTGGGTGAGACAGCACAGAAAGCCAGTCATGGCCGGAAAGGTAGAAGGACCATCCCATGCTGATACGTGGAAAAGAGATGCGGAGGAGTTATGGGATCTGATGAGGGGGGTAGGAGTCGGGGGAGGGGGAAGAGGAAAGGGTCTTGCAAGGTAGTCGGAATCTTAGAGGTGGCGGAGACCCCAGACTGAGATTGGGACTGGTTTGGACGGCGCGGAAAGAAAAGATGGGGGAGAGGGAAGGAGAACCCCAGGGGCTTGGGCGACCCCTGTACTAGGAAGATTTGGAGATCGGATAAGATTTGGAGGGTGGACTTAGTGAACCGCAGGAAAGAGGAGGAGTTGCAGAGGAGATATGGCTGGGGATGGGGAACCCAGGGCCAATCTCGGGATCGGAATGGGGAAGGACTGGCGGTATCTCGGTCCCTCCCTGGAGCTGTAAACTGTAGTTCTATCGCTTTAAACCTCCGGGTCTACTTGCAGGAAGACCCGCGCCCTGCACGCCCCGCCTGCCCCCCTCCCCGCAACTTCACCCAAGGGTTGTAGGGGATCCTTTAGCACCTCTAGTCAGGCCACCCTCCAGCTGAGCAGCAAGGAGACAAATGAGGTCCAAAGGTCGGATGGGACTAGTCCAAGGTCGTGCAATCATTTAGGGCTGGGTAGCGTTTTATGCCGAAAGGAGGGGAAGAAAGGTGTGGGGGTAGAGTGTGTGTTAGGTGATAGGTGAGCAAGCATTCCTATTTTGGTAGTACACCCAGAGCATAGAAGGAGCTTCGGGTTTGTGTCCTGTTCCTTGTTTAGAAGCAGCTGCCCTGTTATCTTAAATTTTCCTCAGTGGCCATGAACGTATTTGTACCATCAAACCTAGTAATTTCACACATGGGACAGCCGTCTTAGGAAATAGGCCTACCAGACAAAATTTTTATACTAGGAAAAATAAGAAAGAACCTAAAAGTTTTGAAAGGGAAGTGGTTAAGTAAACTACCTAACATCTTCAAAATGAGATATTGTGCAGTCAAGGTAGTTTCAACATCAATGTAAACATTTTCTCTTTGTTGAAGAGTTGATGGGGAATTGGAGAAATGCTTTTTTTTTTTTTTGTATTAAGTAAAAAGTGTAGGAGATAAAATTGCATATGGTATATGATTTTTTTTTTTAAAAGAAAACTATTTGTGTATAAGCAATACACCAAAATACTAATAGTGATGATTCCTGGGTAGAGGAATATGGTTGATATTTTTTCTCCTTTTGTTCTACCTTTACATTTTTCCTAATCGTTTTCTTTTTTCTTTATTTAGGATTATTACCTTATCAGAGTTCCAAAGAGGAATTGTGGTCAAAGACATGGTTTTCATGGTTTTCTCTTGACCAGGCTCCCTGACTCTCTCTCTTTCCCACTCCTGGCTACCCTGCTCCGTCCACCCCCAAATCACTCCTTCCATCCAATCAAGCCCCAGTTTAGAAGTTATCTCCCTATAAGCCTTTAAAAATCCAAGTTGGACACCTCTGCCAAGTGGTCACAGTCCTAGAAAAGCTCTTACTTCCTTCTGCTCTCCTCTTTCCCCCTTTTGGGGGATGTGGCAGACGGCTCTGGGAGAGATTTCCAATGATTGCCCTTTGGGAACAGGTGGACACTTAGGGCTGGATCCTAGTGACTGGGTCTCTTTGGTCCATGAGCATCACCTAATTATAGAGGACAGATGTTGGGTTAGATCTATGGCTCAAACTGCACTGGTCAGTTTCTCTCCAGTGAATGTGTCTGTTGGAACTGAGAGGTGGATGCTGGGGGTGGTTAGAGAACAGGCAATAGTGGTGGGTCCTGCCTCCTGTGCTCCCCACAGTCTGGTGGTTGGGCTTGTCCTTGGATTCAGTGAGGTACTTGTAAATTTGCTGCTTGCTCTGAGACTGGAAGCTATGTGAGGGCAGGGATCTATCTATATGGTTCATCATAAAGTTTTCAGTGTCAAAGCACTTGATTAATATTTGTTGAATAGATGGATGATGGATGACTTGAGCTCTGGAATCAAGAGGCAGTACAGCATAATGATTGAGAGCACTGACTCTAGATCTAGTCAGACTGTGCTGGAATCCTGGCTCTGCCACTTACTAGCCTGGGGACTTGGGAAAATTACATAGCTTTACTATACCTCAGTTTCCTCATCTGTAAAATGGGGAAGATAGTAATCTCAGGATTGTTGTGAACATTATTTGAGTTAATAGATATAAACCACTTATAACAGTATCTGGCACATATTAGGTGCTCAATAAGCATTAGTTATTATTATTGGCTAAATTAGTTACAATTAGGTTTGGCAAGTAACAGAAAAGGCCAAAATAAGTTTACGTTTTTTCTCATCTTCAAGAATTTAGAGGTGATCAGATAGTTTTCCTCAGAGTCAGGGACCAAAGCTGCTCTTTGATCTGCCATGTATGGTGCTGTGGATTGAATGTCTCCCCCCCCAAACTCACTGAAGCTTAAATTGTGTCCCCCAAACTTCCGGGTATTAGGAACTTGGCCCCCTCTGTGAAAGTATTAAGAGCGTGGGAAATCCTATTATAATTGAAAGGTGGGGCCTTGAGGAGGTGATTAGATTGTAGGACCATGTCTTACTTAGTTCATGGGTGTGGTTCTGAGGGCTTTAAAAGAACAGTATGTGAGAGTCTCTCTCTCTGCTCCACCATTTTATGCCATGTGAGACCCCTGTGTTGCTGTAAAGCCACCACCAAAGAAGACCCTCACCAGATGTGTTCCCTGGACTTTGGACTTCCCAGGCTCTGAACTTGTAAGCAATACATTTCATTTTCTTTATAAATTACCCAATTCCAGGTATTTTGTTATAAGCAACAGAAATGGACTTACACATATGGCTTCCATTCCAAAGGTTACCTCATGACCAAGATGGCTACTGGGACTGAATCTATTTTGGGCATTGTAGCCCAAAGGAAGGAGGAAGGGGGAGGGAGGGCTCACCTCTGCTCTTTAAAGACACTTTCCAGAAGTTGTAGGTGAACCTCCCCCTTATATCTCTTTCACCAGAATTTGGCCATACCTAATGACAAGTGGAGCTGAGAAATGTAGTATTTATTCCTGGTGGCTGTGTGCTCAGGTACAAATGGAGGTTCTATTACTTGGGTAGAAGGGTAGAATGTGTATTTGGGGCACAACCAGCCATCTCTGCCATACATCTTTTTAGAATGTCCCTATCCCCTAAATTCTAGGGGTGCATATTTGTTACTCTGGGTTCTGTTTCTCTGGAGAGCCCTGACTACTACAGGCCACAGAGACCGCAGTTCTGACCAGGGCTGCTGCAGCCTCAGCATTTGCCACTTGTCAGGGTTCTGAATGTTAACAATGTTCTCTGCAGCTTGCATTGTAGGAACTGCTACTGTCTCCAGTAGAGTGTACATCACCCAAGTCTTCAGAGGAAAGATTTCCAGGTTCTCGTGGTCAAATCTCGCTTTATGTCACAATCACCTAGGGAAATTAAGAAAAATAATTCCTAATTTCCAGGACTCATCTCAGACCAGCTGATAAAATCTTGGTGGGAAGAATATGGGGCTCAGAAATCTACATTTTAAAACACATTAATTTAACCTACATTTAAGTTAAATCATCTCAGATAATTTCTTTTTTTTTTTTAAGGCAAAATTTTTTATTGGCTCATATAACTGAAAAGTCCTAGGTTGGAATTGCTTCAGCATGTCTAGATCCCAGGGCTGGAAAATATCTTTAATACTCGGCTCCATGCTCTCCATATCTCTGTTCTTCCTTCCATTGCTGCATAAACCTCTGGTAATGGGAGCTTTATTCTCCTTGCCCTCCTGCTGGCAAGATAGCAGCCAGCAACTCAGCTCCAGGCTCACAGCTTTAGTGGAAGTTCCAAGATTGAATTTCAGTGGACCAATTCGGGTCATGGTCCTCATTTTGAACCAATCATGAATGGTCAGGGGGAATGAAGTTTGTTGACTGGCCAGGCCAGGGTCACTCTCACCCACGGACATGGAAGGCAGGGTTACTTAAATCCGTCTACCCAAACCACATGAACTAGGAATAGAAGGTGCTGGTGATTCTCCAAGAAAATCCAGGTGCTGTTATGAGAAAACTGGGGATCAGATGCTGAACAAACAAGAAAAACTGAGGTACTGTAGCTTCTTCTCAACTTCCACTTTATAGGTTGGTAATTTAAACTTCATGTCTTCTGTCTTCTCTCCAGAACCCTATCCATAATAAAGATGACCAGGTCATAATAAAGATGCCAGGCCTTGTCCCAAGTGTTTTACTTACATCCTCTCACTTAACCCTTATGACTACCCTATCAGGGAGGTATGATTAGCCCCCATTTCTAAATAAGGAAAGGAGGCACAGGGAGATTAAGTGACATTCTCGAAGCCACACAACTACTAAAGAGTGAGTCAGATGATTCTTAATGCATGGTAAAGTTTAAGACATCCTGCTTTCAAGGTTACATGGTGTAATAAAAATTCATTGAAAACAATTATGTCCTCTAGTCTAACTGGCCTCCTCACTTTCTTCCAAACACATGTATTTTCTTATATTCACTCTTTTGCTTATGATGCTCCCTGACTTAGACTTCTTGGATGTTAGAACTTAGAAAGTGTCTTGGGAATCTAATCCCTTATTTAAGCCTGTGGGATCTGAGATCAGCAAGGTTGAACCAGTCCAAGCACACATAGTGATTAATGGCTGTTAGGACTGGAGAGGTAAATGGAAGCAGCATTTGCTGGGATTATCTATAAAATCTCTGCCCCCCTCTTTAAAATTGAGACCAGTAAGGGATTACACACCTTTTATTTGGCTGAGTTAAGGCAGTTCCCTGCTAGCTCCACCTGTTCTACCTCCAGTCTAGGTATTTATTGGCCTTCAGGATTGGTCCTGAACACACTTCTGTTTTCTCGGTACCCTCTCCCTAGATGATATCATTTGTCCTCACAACCACCATATGCTAATGTCTCCTGTCAATAAATATCTGAAAACCTGTGGGCAGAATGATATATTTGAAAGTGAAATAGATTGGTTGCCTTTAGCAATATTTGCAAAAAAATTCTGATCTTTTTGTTGCAGGAGTAAATCTGTAACTCCAGAATGGAAATATAAATAAACATTTAAATAATGAAGAAATGAATATGGCATAGAAGCTTCTGTGATCCTTGTTCTGCTTTGTGTAGGATTTAAGTTTCTTGAAATGGCCAAGAGAATCTGAGTTACTACTATTTATAAGTTAAGGTAATTAATTTACAACAGTTGCTTAAGTGCTTAGAAAGATCTTGCTTTTTAGACTTGTAAGTCTATCCTGTTGGGCGTTTAAAGTGTTTGAGAAAATCAGGCATATTAAATTTATAATTGTAGTTTAAAATGTCTAAGGAAATTTGATTAATTAAGGTGGTAAGTTTATTAAATGTCTAAGGAAGATTGAATCTACTAAACTTAAAATTAATTCAACAGTAATCAAAGAACAAATGAAAGTGATTGTTCTTATCTTTATGTGAAAAATTATTAGATTTAAAGGGGAATAACAAGATTTGTGAGTGAAACTTGAAGCCTTTAAAAAAAAAGCTAGGTTTTCAAGTGGACAACTTGAGTCAGTAACTATAATAATCCTTCTCATACCCAGACCTACCCTCAGATATTTAAAATAGGCCGGTCAATAACTCCCAACCTTATAGTTTATAGCTGAGACCTCTCCTTTGAACTCGGGGCAGCAACACTCAGCTTGTTGCTTGGGATGCTTCAGAGGCATCACAGACCAAGATGTTCCAGTTGAAACCTTCTCTGACACCTGAACCCGTGCTCCATAAACTGTGCCACTTGTACCACCCTTGATTCTCCTTTCCTCTCACCACACTCTGAACTGACCCATCTTCAAGGCCACTTTCTTTTACCTCCATTAGATATTTAGAATCTGTCCCTTTTGCTTCATTTCCCATGGTGAGGCTATCATCATGTTTTTCCTGAAGTGCCTAGGACCCCCGAGCTGGTCCCAGCCACTCTACCCAGCAAGCATCTACACAAACCAGACCATGCTCCACCCTCCGAAAGCCCCTCCCTAGCTTCCCACTGTGTTCTGACCATGCTCCTGCCATCTCTTTGTCCTGTTCACCATGCTGCAACTCTGCTATTCTTAAGTTCCTCAAATGCACCAAGCTCCTTCCGACCTCAGAGTCTTTACATTTGCAGTTCCCTTTGCTTGGAATGCTGTTCTGCCTGCTCTTTCTACAGCTGGCTCCATTCTTCAAGTCTTAATTTAAATGTCACCTCCCCAGAGAGTCTTCTCTGATTAAAAGGAGTTGGTCTTGCCCACCTCCACCTGCCACTATTTGCTATCCAGTGTCTTTTCTTATTAGTGTTCATCACAATATGCAGTTATTCTGTTTGTTGTCTTATTGTTTTGTGACTGTTGCTCCTATTAGAAAATAAGGTTCGCGAAAGCAGAAACTTTGTCTGTCTTGTTGCTGTAGTTCCAGTGCGTGGAGCACTAATTCTTCAATTCTGGTGGCTAACAGAGTAGGAGCTCAGTAAACATTTTTTCAATCAATTAATTTAAATATACCCAACTATACCAAGATATTTATTAAGTAAAAAAGGTAAGATACAAAACAATATGTACTGTGTAATTCCATCTGTGTTTCTTAAATGTCACACACACACATTAAGGATATACAAGAAAGTAGCAATTGTGGTTGCCCCTAGAGTAGGGACTATGGATCAAGGAAGAAAACAGGAAAATTTTTAATTTTATATGCCTTTTTCTTATTGGGATTTTCTACTATGTGCCTATATTTCTTTTATAATAATGATGATAAGAAAAATCCCATCTCCTAGTACTGTTATTAACAGGAATATGGAATACCAAAAAACTATGAAGAATCTCAGAATAAAGGACGGATATTTAAAGGGAATAAATTTAGCTTTATGAAAACCCCATAACATTGTCCATATTTTCCTCATTCCACTGAGGACCTGTGAAAGTTTCCTCCAGCTTTGGTGCTAGTCTGCAGTCTGGCACTTGACAGACATCATAGCTTCTGTCCTCATGGGTAAGAGCAAGGGCTCTGGACTCAGAAGCTCTTGGTCTGAATCCCAGTTCTGCCACTTACTACCTGTAGGACCACTGACAACTTACTTAAACTCCACAAGCCTCAGTTTTCTGCATCTGTAAAATGGGACGATAGCAGCACTTCTAATAGGGCTGTTGGCAGGATCAAATGTGATAATGTAACACACTTAGCACAGAGTGTTGCACATAGTAAGTGCTCAGTAAGTGGCAGTTATTATTTTATACATTGTGTGCTGATACCCATGAACTTCCTTTGAACGCTGAGTTCAGATTTCTGCATGTTAGAGAAGGAGACATCATGTTGCAAGATGGCAGGGTGGTACTGCTTATCAGCCCATTGTTCGGTTTCCCTGTAGGCAGTCTCCAGATTCATCTGCACAACAATGACTCGGAAAGTACTTGATTATTTTATTGCATCTTGTCATCATTTTATAAAATAGTGTGAATGAAAAAATGGAGATACCAATAGTGTGATAAGAAATGTACATACATCAAATTAGAGAAAAGACAACCCACAGAATGGGAGAAAATGTTTGCAAATCATTTATGTGATAAGGGGCTTGCATTCAGAATATATAAAGTACTCTTACAACTCAATAATAAAGAGACAACCTAATCAAAAAGTGGGCAAAGGGTTTGAATAGACATTTCTCTAAAGAGGGTAAACAAATGGCCAATAAGCCCATGAAAAGATATTCAACATCACTAATCATCAGGGAAATGCAAATCAAAATGAGGAAGCCACTTTGGAAAACAGTCTAGTAGCTACTCAAAATTTTAAACATAGTTACTGTAATAGTCAGCAATTCCACTCATAGGTATCTACCCAAGAGAACACTTCTTTTTTTTTTTTTTTTTGTCTTTTTTCCGTGTCCGGCAACGGATCGCAACCCTCAGTGTCACCCCTGTACCGGACCGGGACCGGCAACGGGATCGCAACCCTCGGTGTTGCCCCCGCGCCTTGCTCAGCCAGTGAGCGGGAACCGGTCTGTATGTGGGATCCGAACCCTCGGCGGGAGCTCTGCCTCACTTCCCACGCGGCGCACCAGCGCAGTGCGCCACCGGGCCGGCCCCCAATAAAAAAGTTTTTTAAAAAAGAATATACTTGTATATTGACAGGGCAGTGTACTATGGATGCAGAT
>NW_007726995.1:32352-59408 GCF_000696425.1 Galeopterus variegatus | reverse complement strand
GCAAATCATTTATGTGATAAGGGGCTTGCATTCAGAATATATAAAGTACTCTTACAACTCAATAATAAAGAGACAACCTAATCAAAAAGTGGGCAAAGGGTTTGAATAGACATTTCTCTAAAGAGGGTAAACAAATGGCCAATAAGCCCATGAAAAGATATTCAACATCACTAATCATCAGGGAAATGCAAATCAAAATGAGGAAGCCACTTTGGAAAACAGTCTAGTAGCTACTCAAAATTTTAAACATAGTTACTAGAAGGTACAGCAAGCCCCCCCATGGGTATCTTCCCAAAAAAACTCCTCTTTTTTTTTTTTTTTTTGTCTTTTTTCCGTGTCCGGCAACGGATCGCAACCCTCAGTGTCACCCCTGTACCGGACCGGGACCGGCAACGGGATCGCAACCCTCGGTGTTGCCCCCGCGCCTTGCTCAGCCAGTGAGCGGGAACCGGTCTGTATGTGGGATCCGAACCCTCGGCGGGAGCGCTGCCTCACTTCCCAAGCGGCGCACTAGCGCAGTGCGCCACCGGGCTGGCCCCCCAAGAGAACACTTTTACGTAAATGTTAATAGCAGCATTATTCATAATAGCCAAAAGGTGGAAACAACCCAAATGTCCCTCAACTGATGAATGGATAGATAGTACGTGGTATGTTTAGACAATAGAATACTAGTTGACAATAAAAAGGAGTGAAATATGGGTACATATTGCAACATGGATGAACCCTGAAAATATGCTAAGTGAATGCAGTCAGTCACAAAAGACCACATGGATGTTCCCATTTATGTAAAATGTCCAGAAAAGGCAAATCCATAGAGATAGAAAGTAGCTTAGTGGTTGCCAGGGGCTGAAGGAATAGGGAGGGTTGGAGTAGAAAGTGACTGTACAGGGTTTCTTTTGGGGGGGGAAAAATATTCTGGAATTAGATAGTGGTGATGGTTGCACAACTTTGTGAATGTACTACAAAGGTTTAATTGTACATTTTATTTATGTTTTACTTTATCAATATACAATGTAGTTGATTTTCATGTCCCTTTACCAATGCCTCCTTTCTCCTCTCCCACCTCCCTCCGTCAACCTCCTATCTGTTCACTTGTCTTAACAAGTTCAAGGAACTGTGATTGCTGTGTCTTCTTCTCTGCCCCCCTCCCATTTATTTGTTTGTATATTTAATTATTTATTTATTGTTAGCTCTCACAAATAAGTGAGAACATGTGGTATTTCTCTTTCTATGCCTGGCTTATTTCACTTAATAAAATTTTCTCTAAGTCCATCCATGTTGCTGTGAATGGTAGTATTTCATTTTTTTTTTTTTATAGCAGAGTAGTATTCCATTGTGTAGATAAACCTCATCTCTTTCTATGCCTGGCTTATTTCACTTAATAAAATTTTCTCTAAGTCCATCCATGTTGCTGTGAATGGTAGTATTTCATTTT
Source organism: Galeopterus variegatus (assembly GCF_000696425.1). NCBI lineage: Eukaryota > Metazoa > Chordata > Mammalia > Dermoptera > Cynocephalidae > Galeopterus > Galeopterus variegatus. Next base: position 57,973 of record NW_007726995.1, on the reverse strand, counting down.
TTTTTTTTTATAGCAGAGTAGTATTCCATTGTGTAGATAAACCTCATTTTCCTTATCCACTCATCTGATAATGGATATTTGGGCTGGTTAAATTGTACATTTTAAATAGGTGAATTATATAGGATGTGAATTTTATCTCAATAAAGCTGTTTAAAAAGGAGTACATGTATTATTAACTCTTTTAATACAAAAAGAGAAATCATTAGATTTGTTGAAAGGAATGAATCTTTAGCCTCCACTGAATGTTCTTAAGGCTGTTGCTATTTTTTGATTTGTGAAGGAAAATAATCGAATTGAAGCTGTATTAGGAAAGACAATCAAAAATTGTGTTTAAAAATGCAGGTGTAATTGGAAATTTTATATCACTTTTTATTCCTTAGGAGCAAATGTTTACAGAATAAATTTGTTGTTTGACTTTTGTACTTTCAACATTAGTCACATTTTCAGAAACAGGTTATGTATGGAAGTAGGATCTATGTATACTGTGTCATGAAGAAGTCAGACAATCTCTTAGCTCTCTACATTTCCCATTTTTTTAATGCCAGGTCATCAAGCAGACTTTCCCTAAGGAATGATTCAGATGATACTAAAAGACGTGACATAATTACTTGGGTGGCTAGAAAATTCTAAAGCTCATGTAAAAAGAAATTTTGGGTTATAGATCAGTCTTTTGTGAGTTTGGTTGGGTAAAGTCAGCCCTGGAAAGATGTTTTATTTTGGTCATAACTAAGTATGCAAATAATAGTGGCATAAGTAATAGGATGATTATTAAATCTCACAAAACTAAAATTCTGAGTTGAGTTGAGTTTGTTTGGTTCAGCAGCAGCCGAACAATTGCTGAGGTCCAAATCAGTTCTGCTAAGAGCTGGGGATAAAATAGTAGATGATACAGAAACAACCTTGCCCTCCTGAGGCCAAGTGGAGAAGAAAGACATTAAACAAGTAAATGAATAAATAAAATAATTATTCATTATTCAGATTCCATTATTATACTCATTATTCATGGATTTCATATTTGCTAATTTACCTACTCACTAAAATTTATTCATAACCTCAAAATCAATGCTCACAGCATTTTTGAGGTCATTTGAGGACTTATGCATGCACAGAAAAAAAAATTGAATTGTTCAACACACACTGCTATAGATTGAGTGTTTGTGTCCTGTCCAAATTCTTATGTTTAAATCCTAACTCCCAATGTGATGGCATTAGGAGATGGGGACTTTAGTAGATGATTAGTTCATAAAGGTGGAGCCCTAATGAATGGGATTAGTGCCGTTATAAAAGAGAATGTAAAGAGCTCCCTCCTCCCTTCTGCCATGTGAGGACCCAGTGAGAACATGGCAATCTATGAATGAGGAAGTGGCTCCGTACCACACGTTAGATGTACTGGCACCTTGATCTTGGACTTCATAGCCTTCAGACTGTGAGAAATAAATTTCTGTTGTTTATAAGACACCCAGGTTATGGTATTTTGTTATACCAGCCCGTACTGACTAAGACACACACGTTCCCAGTTGATGTCAAGCAACGGGACATCTGCCTTCTTGTTTCAACTCTCATTCTGTAAACAAGTGTCCTTTTGGTGCCACATTTTTCATATTTTGTGCTTTTTGTTGGTTATTTTGGCTTAAACAGTCCCCAAGTATGGTGCTGAAGTGCTGTCTAGTGTTCCTGGGCACAAGAAGGCTGTGATGCGACTTACAGAGAAAATGTGTTAGATAAACTCTGTTGAGGCATGAGTTATAGTGCTCTTGGTTGGGAGTTCAGTAGTAATGAATCAGTGATAAATATTAAATAAGGTGTCTCTAAACAGAAATGTATATAAAACTAGGTCATGTATTGATTGATTGATGAAAATGTTGTGACCAGAGGCTTGAAGGAACCTAATCCTGTACTTCCTCTGGGAGCAATGGTTTGGTATTCACTAACTCTGTTTATGGTGACTTTATAGAACATATCCACCGCAAATAATGAGAATCAACTGTATATCAGGATAAATGCCATGAAGGGAGCTGCAAAGGTGCTGAGAGTGATGTATGTGGGGGGTCTGTTCTTAACAGTGTGGTCAAGGAAGCCTCGCAGGGGAGGTGACAGTTAAGCTGAGACCTAAAGAATGAAGAGAAACTGCAGAGCCAGAGCAGGAGCATTTAAGCAGAGGGAACAGGAGGGTCTGCAGGTGAGAAGGCCTTGGACGGTGTGGAGAACTGAAGCCATGCTGGGAGATAACGGAGAAGTAGGCAGCGGTCAGCCCCAAAGGGACTTTTGGGCCAGGCTGGGTTTTATACTAAAGGTACAGAATAAAGTTACAAGCTGCAAAGTTATAAGCAGGGCAGCAGCAATCAAGTTATTTTCTTTTTCCTAGTCTGGGTACCGGTCTGTTCTCATCACTTGGCTATAGAGTCACCGATCATCCCTCATGCCCCTCTGTATCTCCAGGACAGAAGTGGAACCAACCACTGTGGCCACAGAGTGCGAAATGCTGCAGTACATGTTTCAGTTTGTGTTTGTGGATTAAATGACCGAAACTTGGGATTCTATGACTGTTGCTGTGAAGAAACCAAAGCAGGGATTTTCCCCAGAACCAGGACAAACCCAGAATTCAGGCCTCTGCTTTGCAGGCTGACTGACAGACCAGTGGTGGGGAGAGCTTAGCTCTCAGCTCTGACAAAGGCAGACCTGCCACCCTTTCCTCTGTCCCCAGGTGGGAGCTGGCAGGAGATCATAGCTACTTTAATTCCAAGCAGCTCATGAACAAAGGCTGTAAAGTTGCTAAGAAACCTGATTTTCTGAGGGTTCACCGTGTGTTTTGTTGTTTCCATGGCATTGTGCATGTGTGTGAGTGTGAGCACACCAAGGGCTGTCACTCTGCCAGCCCTGAATGAAGTCACACTTGAAGGGAAGAACTGCAGGCTGCCCTGGGGCACCATCATGGACTGGAGTTAGCCCCAAGCCTGGCAGCCCAGGCATTGAAGGTAAACAAAAGAGGAGCCAGCTGCCCGAGGCCAGAGGTTGGCAGAGCTGTGAGCAGCTGCAAGAAGGAAGCCTTGGATGCTGAATGTGGGACTCACAACAAAAGCCCAGAAGCCCTGAGGTGGGAGATATCAACAATAGATCCATGAGGGGGTCCCACCCCCACCCTACCCCTAGCTGAGCTTGGAAAATAAGTCCTCAACAAGGCCAGGGCCGTTGCAACATACTACATGCAAGATCTGTAAACCCATAAGAGTCCAGGCTGACCATTATCTAATTTGCCTCCTTTCTCTCTATTCTGATATAGAGAATCCAAGGCCTGGAGGGGAAGGAACCGTCTCAAGGGCACATAGCATAAGTATCAGTCTGATTCTGCTGCTTATAACAAAATATATGGAACTGGGTATTTTATAAAGAAAACAAAATTTATTCGCTTAAAGTTTTGGAGGCTAGGAAGTCCAAAGTCCAGGGAATATGTCTGGTGAGGGTGTTGGTGGTGGTGACAGTGGCTCAGGGGTCTCACATTGCAAGATGGTGGAAGCAGAGAGAGCAGAGAGAGACAGTTCCTCATGCAGTGTCCTTTTAAAACCCTCAGAACCACGCCCCTGACAACCATTATTAATCCATTCACTACAGCATGGTCCTACAATCTAATCACCTCTTCAAGGCCCCACCTTCCAATTACCATAATAGGATTTCCCACCTTCAACAGCATATAGCAAATGCAGGAGCACTGCCTATCAGGAGGTCAGTGGGCTGTGAGTGGAGGAAAAAAGGCCTGAGGTGCATCTGAAACTATGTTACTCATCCTTTTGTCCATTCATCAAATACCTATTGAGCCCCTACTAGGTTCCAGGAGGCCCCAGGCCCTAATCCAAACAAATTCAGCGAAAAGGAGAACCTAAAACTACATAGCTCCCACTCTGGCTAAGCAGCTTAGCTACCATGGATTCCTCTCTCTCGTGCAGGCTTGGGAGGAGGAGAAGCTAAAATGGATAAGAGAGGTATCTCCCCCATCCTCCCACCTGCTCCAGGGTGGAAGGCCCTCTCCTCCCAGTGGTCGGTGTCTTTGAGGAGGCACCAGAGGGCCAGCTGCCCTCAACTTGTTTCTCACTCTGTAGGCCCTGGGTGCCAACTATGTGCCCAGGACCTGGAGCTCCTCACTTCTGTGCTCTAGACATCAGTCGAGGACACTCTGATGTGCTCACTCTGCCTGATGAAAAACCCTGTAATGGTTCCTATTGCTCTTAAAGATCAGAGACTCCTTAACATGGCCCACAAGGTACTATACAGTGTGGCTTCTGTCTGTTCCCTCCTCTTGTTCTGCTCCTTCCCTCCCCCTCTCTGCTCCAGACTCACTGACCATACCCATCATGCTTCTCCCATGGGGTCTCTGCACATGCTGCCTCTGCACCTGGAATATTCTCCCCTTCCCATTCCCCTTCTTTTTTTCATAGTAAGAGAGTTTAATCGTTTAAAAGAAATGATTACATATTTTAGAAGAAAATAGAGATGAAAATTTATCTTATTCATGAGTGGTAAAAGATTTTTCAAGCAAAAAAACAAAGGAAGTTATCAAGAAAAGATTGACACATTTGGCCACGTAAAATTTGTGTCCAAATAAATTTAATAAAAAAATGCAAATATAGGACAAAGCTTTAACATCTACATATAATGGAACATTCTTGTGTGTTGACAATAAAAGAGCTAAAACTTAAAAAATATATAATAAAAGATATAATCGGACAATTAACAAATTAGCCTCGAGTACCAGAAGCATTCTACTTTTAAATGACAGGGACAACAGTTTAACTTCACCATCTTGCACCAGAGCTACACCAGCTCCTCAGCTCTTGAGTCATAACTTTTTAAAAATTGAGATAAAATTCACATACCACAAAATTCACTATTTTAAAGTGTACAATTCAGTGGTTTTTAATACAGTCACAAGGTTGTGCAATCATCACCACTTCCTAATTCCAGAATATTTTTATTACCCCCAAAAGAAACCCGATACCAACTAGTAGTAACTCCCAATTCCGTCCTCTTCTGGGCTCCTGACAACCACTAATCTTCTTTGTCTCCATGGATTTTCCTAGTTTGGACATTTCACATGAATGGAGTTATACAGTATGTTGCCTTTTGTGTCTGGCTTCTTTCACTTAATGTAATGTTTTTAAGGTTCATACATGTTGTAACATGATCAGTACTTCATTCCTTGTTATGGCTGAATAAAATTCCATTGTATGGGCATACAACATGTGTTTGTTTGTGCATTTATCAGTTGATGGGCATTTGGGTTGTTTCCACTTTTTGTTTATTATGAATAATGCAGTAATAAACATTTCTGCACAAGTTTTTAGTGAAAATGTTTTTGTTTCTCTTGGGTATATATATGTATAGGAATGAAATAGCTAAGGATTATGATAATTCTATGTTTAGCTTTTTGAGTTATGTCGAACTTTCATATGTCAAACTGTTCTTCACAATGGCTGCAGCATTTCACATTCCCACCAGCAATGCATGAGAGTTCAAATTTCTTCACATCCTCACTAACACTTGTTCTCCATTAAAATAAATTATAGCCATCCTAAGGATATGTCATCATGGTTTCAATTTGTATTTCCCTAATGACTAACAATGTTGAGATCTTTTAATGTGCAATTTGTGTATGTTTCATGGCTACTTGTATATCTTCTTTAAAGAAATGTCTGTTCAAATCTCTGTCCATATTTTAATTAGGTTATTTATCTTTTCATTGTTGTATTGTAAAAGTTCTTTTATACTCTGGATACCAGACCCTTATCAAATATGTGATTTGAAAATATTTTGTTGTTCTATGGGTTGTCTTCTCACTTTCTTGATAGTGTCTTTTGAGGCACAAAAGTTTTTAATTTTGATGAAGTCCAGTTTATCTATTATTTAGTTGTTTGTGCTTCTGGTATCATATCTAAGAAATCATTGTCTAATCCAAGGCGAAGATTAACACCTATGTTTTAAACCATTGTCTAATCCATGAAGATTAACATCTATGTTTTCTTCTAATAATTTTTTAGTTTTAATTTTTACAGTTAAGTCTTTGATCCATTTTAAGTTAATTTTTATATATAGTGTGAGGTAGTGGACCAACTTCATTCTTTTGTATGTGGATATCCAGTGGTCCTAGCACCATTGTTTGAAAAGACTATTTTTTCCTATTGAATGGTTTTGACACCCTTGTCAAAAATCAATTGACCACAGATGTATGGGTTTACTTCTGGGCTCTCAATTCTATTCTGTTCATCTATATGTCTATCCTTATACCCATACAACTTTTCAGGATTGTGGTGGCTAGTTTGGATCATTTACATTTCTATATGAATTCTAGGATCACCTTCATTTCTACATGAAGGGCAGTTGGAATTTTAATAGGTATTGCATTGAATCTGTAGGTCAGTATGGCAAGCATTCCCATCTTAATATTAAATCTCCAATCCATGAGCAGTGGGTATCATTTATTTAGGTCTTCTTTAACTTCCTTTGACAATATTTTGTAGTTTTCAGTTTTGCACTTAGACTAAATTTATTCCTAAGTATTTTATTCTTTTTGATGCTGTTATAAATGGATTTTCTTAATTTCATTTTTGGATTGTTCATTGCCAGTGTAGAAATACTACTTTATTTATTTATTTATTTATTGGTCAGTCTAGCTGAAGGTTTGTCCATTTTGTTAATATTTTTAAAGAACCAACTCTTGGTTTCATTTTTTTTTCTAATCTCTTCCATTTATTTCTGCTCTAATCTTTATCATCAATTTCCTTCTGCTCGATTTTCGTTTGCTCTTCTTCTTTTAGTTTCTTAAGGTGGAAGTTTAGGTCATTGACTTAAATCTTTATTCTTCTTTTTAAAAAGCCTATCACACCTGGTATTCCCAGGTTGTTTCCCACCCCAGTACTAACAAGAGCCAACCCTGCTTAGCTTCTGAGATTAGATGAGATTGGGCATGTTCAGGGTGGTATGGCCATAGACGCTTCTTTTTTAATGTAGGCATTTACAGCTATAAATTTCCCTTTTGACCATTGCTTCTACTTCATCCCATAAATTTTGATATGTTGTGTTTTTATTTTCTTTTATCTCAAAGTATTTTCTAATTTCCCTATGATTTTGTTTTTGAAGAAATTAAATTGGTTATTTAGGAGTGTTTGTTTAATTTCCATAGTTGTGAATGTTTCAAAATTTTCCCTATTATTGGTTTCTAAATTTAATCTATTGTGGTTGGAGAACACATTTTACATTATTTCAATCCATTAAAATTTATTGAATCTTGTTTTATGACCTAACAGATGGTCTATCCTGAAGAATGTTCCATGTGCACTTGAACTCTGTTGTTGCTCTATTCCTTCCCTCCTCCCTTGTATTGTTATATTTGCTGTTGATGGGTGGAGTGCTCTATGGATGTCAGTTAGTGTTAGTTGGTTTATAGTGATGTTCTAGTCTTTGAGTTACTTGTTGATCTTATGTTTACTTGTTCTATCCATTACTGAAAGTGGGGTATGAAGTCTTCAACTATTATTATTGAATAATTCTTGTTTATTTCTTCCTTCAGTTCTGTCAGTTTTTGCTTCATGTGTTTTGGGACTGTGTTGTTAGGTGCATGTGTATTTATTGTGTCATATCTTCTTGACAGATTGATCCTTTTATCACTGTAAGATGTCTTTACCTCTAGCAAAAATTATCCTAAAATTTATTTTTTCTGGTATTATAGCCATTCCAGCTCTCTTTTGGTTACTGTGTGTATGGCATATCTTTTTCCACCTTTTAATTTATTTTTTTTTCCTTTGGCCAGTATGGGGATCCAAACCCTTGACCTTGGTGTTATCAGCACCATGCTCTCCTAGGTAAGCCACTGGCTAGCCCTGCCTTTTAATTTTAAACTTCTATGTGTTTTTGAATCTAAAATATGTCTCTTGTAGACAGCTTATAGTTGCATCTTTTAAAACAAATTTCATTCTGCCAGCCTGTATTCTTTATGTGAAGAGTTTAATCCATTTACATTTAATGTAATTACTGATAAGAAAAGACTTCTGACATTTTACTTTTTGTTTTTTATGTCATATCATTTTTCTCATTGTCTCCATTACTGCTTTCTTTTGTGTTAAATAGGTATTTTGTAGCCTACCATTTTGATTCCCTTCTCTCTTTTTTCCCCCTCTATATATTTTTAAGTTATTTTCTCAGTCATTTTCCCAGAGATTACAATTAACATCTTAATTAAAAACATTCTATTTTGGATTAATACTAATTTAATTTCAGTAGTATATAGCAACTTTGTTCCAATATACCTCTGTTCACTCTCTCTTCCTTTGTTCTGTTATTGTCATATAAATTACATTCTTACACAATGTGTGCCCATCAAAAGATTGATAGTTATTGATTTATGCAGTTTTCTTTTAAATTAGATAGGAGGAAAAGAGAGTTATAAACAAACAAAAACCCTTATATACTGTCATCTATATTTACCTATGTAGTTACCTTGATCAGTGTTTTTTATTTCTCCATGTGGACTTGAATTACTGGGTTCAGTCAATGGGAGGTGTGGCAGATGACTGGAAGGTAGAAAAGGAGAGAGGAAAGGGTATGTATTCTTCCCATCCCCTCCCTGTTTTGGCAGTTGCTGCAGTTTTATACCTATGGCTGTAGTTCCTGGGAAGACCCTCCCCCTGGCTATAGCCTTCTCTGGGTTCCAGTAACACTACTGCTTCTTGCTTCTTGAGGCTTAGGAGTGATAACAGCTTCCCATTTTTGCTAATCCTTAGGTGCTTCACCACCCCTGGTTTTCTTAACTCTGCCCACACTTCTTAAATAGTCTCTTTGTTAAACTCTCTTCTGTTATGCTGCAAGTAAGCGATTTCATGCCAAGACCTTGGCTGATTCAGCATGCTCCATGACCTCCCACTAAGGTCAAGTTCTCATAATTTCACATGCAGTTCTCCTTTGTGGACCTTACCACAATCCGAACTATACACTCCTTTTAATGGTCATTTGATTAATGTCTGTTTACCCAACTAGACTTAAGTGCTGTGAGGGCAGAGAGTGTGTGTTTTGGCTGATCTTTGCACAATCTTTTAATTCCTAACAGAGTGATTGGCATATAGTAGGCACTTAATACTCATACATTTTTATTGAATAAATGGCTAATATTTTTGTCTTATCTATTTCATGAAATCCTTCTGAGAGGCTGGGGGACAACAGGTACAAAGGACTTTTTACAAATGGAATCTCCCCACATGTACAAAATGAAAAGGTGGTATTGTGTGAGGCTAACATGGGAGAGGGGATACTGAAAACCTGAACTGTGTCACTCACCACTATGTTACTTTGGGTCAGGGTTTTCTCTGGGCCTGTTTTATCTGAAAAATTAAGAATTTGAAACAGTATTCTGAGGCACCAACGACCTTTAAGAAGACCTCTCATTCTATGGCTCAAACCTGCCACCTGGGCCAGATTTCCTTTCTTGTATTCAGTCTTCTCCAAGCCCTGGTCCATGGCGCCCTCTGGTGGGCCCTGAGTGATAGCACCGGGGGCAGCCTCTGCTCGTGGTCACTTGTAGCCCTCCACTAAGACTCAACCATAGGACCATAGGAGCTGGAAGCATCATCCAAAAACTTGTCATTTTACTGTGGAAAACTGAGGCCTAGCTAGGGGAAGGATTTGCAGAAGGTCTCACTGAGTTTTTCACACAGCTGGGTCAGCCAGTGCTTTCATGGTATTAGACAAACCTAATACCCAACAGCATCAAAATGTTTTGGTGAGTACTTGTGGCTGATGGGTGAGCATCAGAAATGATTTCATATTGTCACTGCTCTCCTGAAATCTTCCACTCCTGGGTGTAGTTTCTAAGACCCTCTGTGGGCTGCCCTGCCTAACTCTTTGAGCTCACCTCCTTCTGTGCCTCCAGCACAGGAACTCCTTCCTACCTCAGGGCCTTTGCACTGGCTATTCCATCTGCCCGGAACTCTCTTCCCTCAATTGCCTCTTGGTTCACACTCCTTCATGTCTTTTAGCTCTGACAGAGAGGCATTCCTGACCATTCTAGCTAATGTTCCCAATCTATAAATATCAGTTTTATATCCTTCATGGCCCTATTTGCATCTGAAATCATATTAGTTAGTTATTTTAGATCTGCCTTCCCCTCCAGAACGATGGCTGCGGGGAATTTGTTCACTGTACTGGGTACTGAGTGGGTGCTCAATAAATAGTGAGGAATCATGGAAGGGAGAATGGCACAAGACAAGAAATAAGCCAGAGACCACTTTAGAGAAAGTCTGGAGGTTTACTCAACAACAGTCACAATCACAATTATACATGTTAAGTCAGTTCTTCACAAAGGCTCACTTTTCCAGGCAGAAGAGAGGTTGGTGGTCTTGAGATTTCTCTATGGAATCCCAGTCTGACTTCCCAAATATTCCCTGCCTGCAACCCCTTTGGGATCCATATTTCAAGCCAGTAACAGAGCAAGACCCTAATCCTGTTGTCTGGCACAGCTGAATCAAAGCCATTTTGGAAGCAAATATTAAGATGACCTTGTCACTTGGTATGTAGTTACAACTCCCACCCAGAGGTGGCAGCGGGCCTTGGCTTAAGATCGAGTTTGAACTCAATTACTTGGATTTTTCACAAAGAGCATCAGTTGAAAACAATAAAGAATTCCAGAACAGAACTGCTCTCCTTCCTCCTTTCCCACACTTATAAATCTTCAGAAAACATTACAAATGCATTGCCTCCTCAGAATTATAAAAGATCACCCAATCTGTACAAACAAGGGATTGATCAGTAAAGCAAGAAATCCAGACTCCTCAGTTATTATTGTAAAGTGCTTTGCCACTCTTTTGAGACTCCAGATTCTAGAAGAATGGAGGTGCACAGAAAGAAATATGGAGCCACTTTTGAGGACATTACCGATTTCTTAAGAAGGAAAAGAAATTCAACAGGTAGGATGTGTGAAAAGTGAATGTAATGTGGACTTTGCAAATCCACATGCTACATTTTCCCAAAAAACTGCTCTGGGCCTACTGTCACACCTCCCTGTCAGATCTCTTCTGCGGATGTTACCCCGCTTTCCTCTGGGCTGTTTCTTCCTAAAGGGAAGAATGGACAGTTCCTGGTCTATTTTCAAAGTTGAAAGTTCCGATTGGAACTACAGGATGGAATGGCTTTTCACACATGTGCCTGCAAATTCAGCCACCTCTAAAGCCTGTACTTACAGCAAAGATGCTCTTTGCATTCTGAAATGTTTCTGGAGTCCGCCTTTGGAAAGAGAGCTGGTGGGGCACATGGTCGTGACAATTTCTAGCAACACCTTGTGTTGTGACATCATCCTCAGAATTTCCTTTAGAGGTAAAGGGGCCCACATTCTCACCCATTATCTGGCTGAGTTCTATTGCGTATCAGCTGGGAATGGGAGCAAACCCTGAATCCTTGAGACAGGTGGTTTTCAAAAAAGAGGCCGAAACAATGAGTTGCTTATTACAAGTATTTGCAATCAGTCAGTTGGTAGATAAAATTGAACCAACAACATTCTGTCCCTCCTTCCCTTATTACACTGTTGAGCCCCAGGACGAACTAGTGTGGGCTCAGCAATTACGAATGCCAGAGAGCTCGGGGGACATGCCTACCTGCTTGGGGTATGAAATCAGACTGGAAAGGAGAAACAAAGTATGGGAAAGAGAAAGGCTGAGGACGGCTTGTTGGCTCCTTCTTCCCCAAGAAGCTTGGTCTTGTGGAGAACACAGCTGCCCACTTGGAGTGAAGCCATTTGGAAATCTAGTCAGTGCTCTACAATCCTTCATCCCAATGGCAAGGGACAGGACAAGCACTCTGTTTGGGGGTTGGGATGGGGGCCTAATGAGGTAATGCAAGGCCTTCTCTCAGGGGGTGCTGAAACCCTTCTAGACCATGGACTAAGTGAGTTGCCCAGCTGCCCTTTTAATTTAGAGTGTTACTTGTGCGGACTAGAACAACTCTGGTCTTTGGCTCTTGGGGAGCATCTCAGTCTCAGATCTTGCTCTAGGCCCAACATCTCCTGCTTGAAATGAGACATTAAGAAACACACATTCGTCCGATAGGAACTGCACATGCCACCAAGAATGTTCCCCTCCCCCCAACCCTGCCCCTTTATGTCTGTCTAGCAAGGCACTAGGAAATGGTTCAAGTTTAGGGATTTGCTATACATTTGCATTTTCTTTTTTAAAAGGCACAGTTTTTATTTTAATGATGCTGCATTGCTCTCTGCTGATGAATCTTAATTCAGCTCCCCAAACTGCAATGCTTGTTACCCAAGATTCTAGAAGGGGCCTCATCTTTTGACTTCTATAGAGGTCCACTTCTAAAGAGGTATAGCACTCATTTGGAAGGGGACCCTAGGGATCAACCAGCAGGCTTTGCAAGCACAGGGGCCGCCTCTTCTGTGGACAGGGGGCCAGAGCAGGGCTTGTGCTGGGCAGAAGTGGAAGTGATCCTTTGCCAGCTACACGCTCAATCTGGGTGGTGGTGGCTTGGAGTGTTTATCCTTTCCTCCCCCAGATAATCGAAGGCCTTGATCAGCCAGCATCTCAAAGGCAGATTTGTGGCTCTGTTCCCAGATTTATGTCTCAGTTATTTAATTGGGAAATGACACAATTGAGAAACACAACTCTAATTGGAATACTGATTGCAAGTATTTCCTAGGCTAGCTGGTGGAAGCCATAGATTGTGGAATGTGATTTCCATTTCTGAATCAGTGAGTAGCAGGTTGGTTAAAGAAATGCTTTCTATTAGTTTGGAAGCCCTCTGGTGAAAATCTGACATATAATTAACAAAGCAAAAGGTAAACATGAAAGGCTGGCATGGAGCTGGGTGTCCATCTGGTAGTGAGATATTGGCTTTGTCTCTCCACTGCAAATGAGTCTATAGCTGTGATGATGGTGGGAGGTTCCAGGGCTCCAGGTCTTCCTGAAGATCACGTTGTACCAAAGCCTCTGGTAAGAGCTGATGGACACAGGTCCCCCTGCTCCCTCCGTCCAACACCACCAACTTTAGATTTCACAGATTGTTTCTGAGCTGGGGCTACCTTCACTATATTATACCTGGCTGGCTGCTTGAATCACAGCATTCTAGAAATCCACAATGGATGCTAAAAAACCAGAATCACATGTAGCATTCTAGTTTTGTAATCAAATTATAGAGTTCTTTAAAAATTCTAGAGTTTCATATGAGAACTAGAACCATCGTGAGGTCAGAGGCTAGGCACCGTGCCCACGGTTGATCCTGGAGGCTCCAGACTGTGAGGTGAGCACCTTGCAGCACCTCAGCTCCTCTCCTGAGGCAGGTAATTGCCCGGGAAAGAGAGAAAGGGAAGTAGAAGCATGGATTAGGGAAATTCAGCCAGCATTTCTAGTTTGGAGGTCTTCTACTTGTCCTTTTTCATGGGCCCAAGGCAATCTGAACCAAGCCCTGAAAAGCTGGTGGCTGGGCTTCCCTGGTGGCTGCAGAGCACTAAAATGAGCATTTCAAATATCCAGAGAGCAGGGTAGACATCCCACATACCCTTGGCTGCAAAGGAATGTCTGGGGTCCCTCTTCTGACCCATGCCTGGCAGCTGGCCAGCATTCAGTACTAAACCCTCTGAGAGCCCCAGGTATGGCCTTTGACTACATCACCTGAGGCTGTGACAGAGAACAGAAGCTGGGCATGTAACTTCAGTCACAGGCAGAAACTAAAAGGTTCCTAGAAGGGCTTTCCCTTCTGCTGCAGATGGGTGGCATTGGTGCTAACAGCCGCCCCAGACAGACAAACGTTGCCTCTCTTTCTAAAGCACCGTCACATATGAGAGCCACATGCGGTCTGGGCAACCTTGCAGGACTCATTTTTGGGTGGCCTAGGGCTGCCCTGGTATTCTCTTGCACAGTGCCCAAGGGGACATGGAGACAAAGTTAAAAAGGCCCCCCTGCTTTTCCACGATGCCAGCAGGGATTAGAGCAGGCTCTGCTCTCTTATGGGGTCTCTAGTGGGGCATGCTCTCCACCCCACCCCATGACTCAGGGGCTCAAGGACCAGGCAGATCTCTTGCTCCAGTTTCAAGAGCCCTCTTCACCTGGAACTGTTTGGACAGCACCTTTTACACCATGGTGCCCACAGAGGCACTGCCTCCCTCAGGAGAGGAAGCCTGCAGTGAGTGCCAGAGGGTACCCCGCTGGGCCTGCCAAGGGGACATGAAGGCTCAGTTTCTATTGAAATTTTCCAAGACTGTTGAGTTGGTGTGTTCAAACAGCCACTGCTGGGTGGGAGAGGAGGGGTTGCAGGTGTTCATGAAGATCCTGTGGTCACTTTCGCTGCAGTCCATGCAACTGCCGCTGACAGGGTGGTACAGGGTCTTGTCCTACAAAACAGGGAGGTTATCAGCCAGGCAGCACCAGGGACATGAACAGTCACACTGCAGCAACAATAATAGCAAGGAGGAAGCAACTGACTAGCTGCTCACTGACCTAGTGGTTTTCCTCCTGAGCACACACCAGATGCTGCCCAGCTTCCCTTGCAGTGGGCGTTGCCATGTGGCTGAGTTCTGCCTGCTGGGAATGTGGGCAGAGGTGATGGAGGCCACTTCCAGGCCTGGGCCCTAAACACGGCCCACCTGCAGTCAAATTTCATTGGTTCTCATGGTGTGTTTTTTTTTTTTTTTTTTTTTCTTTTGAATGGACTCGGTTGCCAACATTTACAATTTGATGATTTCACATAAAGGTCTGAATTTCTAGTTTCTCTTGAATGACTGGAAAATCGGGCATGGTAGATTTGTGGAACAAATGAATGAATGGGTGGGCTCTGTTTTGAGAGGGAGTGAGGTACTACATAATTCTTTTCCAGAAAGATCATTATGTTTAACTCTAGTGGCTCAGAGTATAAAACCTGTTGGGAACCACATATCATTCTACTTGTAGAATGGAGGTCTATGGAGATAGAGAATTAAACTGGCATGTAGAGAGAAGCAGAAATGAAAGATGGAGAATGATTTGTTTTTTTTTTAAATTTTTTTTTCTTCCTTTTTTGTCTTTTTTCGTGACCGGCAACGGATCGCCACCCTCAGTGTCGCGCCCGTACCGGACCGGGACCGGCCACGGGATCGCAACCCTCGGTGTTGCACCCGCACCTCGCTCAGCCAGTGAGTGGGAACCGGTCTGCATGTGGGATCCGAACCCTCGGCGGGAGCGCCACTGCGCTTCCCAAGCGGCGCACTATAGCAGTGCGCCACCGGGCCAGCCCCATAATTCTTTTTTTTTAAAGACCAAGCAGGTCGCCCCCTTCCCAGCCCCCCATCTCATCTTACTTTGCGGTATTTCCACAGCTGGTTGCCTTTCATGCTGTGGCAGTCATAGAGGGTGACTGGGCTGGTGTGGGAGATGGCATCAAAGCAGAACTTCTTGGTGTGCTGGGGGTCTCCAGGCCGGATGTCCTCCCTCCAGGTAAAGGTGAATACCTGCACACACAGACATCATGATAGAGACAGCAAGCAAGGGGACTTTCTTTTTCTTTTTCCCTCCATTTTTTCAAAATTATGAAACTTTTAAACACAGAGGTCCAGAAAAGAGTATATTGACCATGTCTCCTGTTCTAAATCACCCAACTTCAAAAGTTACCAATTCATGGTCAATCTTGTTACAGCTCTACCCCACCAATATCCCTACCCCCACAGTATTTTGAAGCAAATGCCAGATATTGTATCATGTCAGGTATAGATACTTCATTAAGTACCATTCTAACAATTAAAAGTTATCGCAAAGTCCTCAGTGTCATCAAATATTGAGTCCAAGCATTCTTGGATTGCCTTAGCAATTTCTTTTCACAGTTAGTATATTTGAATCAGGATCCAAACTGGGTCCATATATTACATTTGGTTGATAAGCATTTTTAAAAAAATTTCCAGCATTTTTATTGAAGAATAATTGGTGTACGATACACTGCACACATTTAAGGTATACAATTTGATACATTTTGACATATGTTTACACCCACAAAACGATCATCACAATCAAGCTAATCAACATATCCATCACCCCCAGAAGTGTCCTCAAGCTACTTCGTAATCCCTTCTTCCTGCTGCCCCCTCATACCTCAGGAACCACTGATCTGCTTTCTGTTACTAGAGATCAGTTGCAATTTCTATGACTTGACGTAAAATGATCATTTACATTTATGTAAAATGTATTCTCTTTTGTCTGATTTCTTTCTCTCAATATAATTTTGCTGAGAATCATCCATGTTATAACAGCAGTTATCAGTAGTTCATTCCTTGTTATTGCCAAGCAGTATTTCATTGCAGGGTACTCCATGTACCTGTTCTTGGACATTTGGGTTATTTCCAGTTTCCACGTATTACAAATAAAGAGACTGGGAACATTTGTGTACAAGTATTTGTATGGATATATGTTTTCTTTTCTCTTGGATAAATACCTAGGAGTGGAATGGCTCATAAAATAGATCAATGCCTAACTTCCTAACTGCCAAACTGCTTTCCAAAGTGCCTGTGCTATTTACATTCCCACCAGCAGTGTATAGTTCCAGTTCACCCACATCCTTGCTGACCTTTGATACAGTCAGTCTAACAGGTGTGTGGTGGTATCTTATTGCAACTGTAATTTCCATTTCTCTAATAACTAATGAAGTTAAAAATTTTTAATATGTTTATTTGCCATTGATATGCCTTCTTTGGTAAAGTGTACAAAACTTCTGCCCATTTTATTTTTTGTTTGTTTGTTTGGCAGTTGGCCTGTATGGGGATCTGAACACTTGACCTTGAGTTTTGAGAGTTTTTATATATTATGTGCCTAATTCCTCTGTCAGATATATCCTTTACAAACATTTTCTCTCAGCCTGTGGTTTGCCTTTCTGTTTTCTTTCTTTTTTTTTTTTTTAAAGATGACCGGTAAGGGGATCTCAACCCTTGGCTTGGTGTTGTCAGCACCACGCTCTCCCAAGTGAGCCAACTGGCCATCCCTATATAGGATCCAAACCCGTGGCCTTGGTGTTATCAGCACCGCACTCTCCCGAGTGAGCCACGGGCCGGCCTTCTGTTTTCTTAAAAGTCTCTCTCTTTTTTTTTTTTTTCTTGGGAGCTGGGGGCTGCTGCAGTGGCAGGTCCTGGGTAGTGGGTGCCAGGGCCTGCTGGTAGCTGGGGCTCCCCACCTGGGCAGCTGTGCTGCACGTACTCCTTGAAGGGAAGGAACTTGGGTTCAATGAAGTTGGGAGTTTATCAAAAACGAGCTCATGGTTATTAATTTGTGAAGTGCAAAAATCAAAAATGTCTTTTAAGGGCTGGCCCGGTGGCGCACTCGGTTGAGTGCGGCACTTGGGAGTGCGGCTGCGCTCCCACCGAGGGTTCGGATCCCATATAGAGACCGGTCTGCTCACTGGCTGAGCGCGGTGCGGGTGCGACACCGAGGGTTGCGATCCCGATGCCGGTCGTGGTACGGGCGTGACACTGAGGGTTGCAATCCCGTTACCGGTCACGAAAAAAGACAAAAAGGAAAAAAAAAATGTCTTTTAAAGAACAGAAGTTTTTCATTTTGAAGAAGTCCAATTTATCATTTTTTTCTTTTATGGATTGGATTTTTGGTGTTATATCTAAGAAATCACTGCTTAACTCAAAGTCACAAACACCTCTGCCTGTTTCTTCTAAAAACCTTTTAAGTTTTAGATTTTATGTTTAGGTCTATGATCCATTTTGAGTTAACTTTTGTATATCGCATAAAGTATGTGTCAAAAAAAAATTTTTTTTTTGCATATGGATGGATATCCAATTGCTCCAACACCATTTGCTGAAAAGACTATCTTTTCTCCCTGAACTGCCTTTATACCTTGTCAAAAATCAGTTATCCTTATATGTGTGGGTCTATTTCTGGACTTTAATCTGTTCCATTATCTATCTTTATGTCAATACTACACTGTCTTGATGATTGTTTTCATAACATATCTTGAAATCAGGAAGTGTAAGTCCCTAAACCCTGTATTTCTTTTTGAAAGTTGTTTTGACTATTCTAGGTCCTGTGCATTTCCATATAAATTTTAGAATCAGTTTTTCAATTTCTACAGAAAAAGATTGCTAGGATATTAGAATTGTGTTGAATTTATATATTGGGTTGGAAAGAATTAATATCAATATTGATATTAATTCTTCCAACCTATGAACATGGTTTATATCTTCATTTATTTAGATCTTCTTTAATGTCTATCGGCAATGTTCTGTAGTTTTTGGTGTATAGGACTTTCACATCTTTTGTTAGTTACATATCTGAGGATTTCATATTTTTTGTTATTGTAAATGCTTGTTTTTAATTTGATTCTTCATTAGTGTATATAAATACAATTGATTTTTATATCTTGCAACTTTGCTAAATTCAGTTATTAGTTCCAGTAGCTTCTCTATAGATCCAATTGAATTTTCCACATTGATGCTCATCTAGTCTACAGATAAAGACAGTTTTCCATCTTCTTTTCCCATCTGGATGACTTTTTTTTTCTTCTTGTCTTGTTGAATAGGGTAGAACCTCCAGTACAGTGACAAATAGAAATGAGGAGAGCTAACGTTACTGTCTTGTTCCTGATCTTAGGGAGAAAGCTCTCAGACTTTCACCATTAAGCTTGATGTTAGCTATAGGTTTTTCATAGATGCCCTTTATCAGGATGAGAAAGTTCCCTTCTATTCCTCGTTTGCCAGAAATGGATGCTGGATTATGTCAAATGCTTTATCTGGGTGTATTGAGGTGATGATCTGTGTTTTCATTTTCAGTCTGTTAATGTGGTAAATCATATTAATTTCCTAATGTTAAACCAACCATGCATTCATGGGACAAATTACACTTAGTCATGATATACTATCCCTCTTATATACAGTTTAATATGGTTTTCTAAAATTTCGTTAAAATTTTTTTTTGTCTGTGTTCATGAGATGTTGGTCTGTGGTTGGTCATATAATGTCTTAGACTGGTTTGGGTATTAAGGTAATGCTGGCCTTGCAGAATGAGTTGGTAAGTAATCCTTCATTTTATGGAAGCGTTCTTGTAGAACTGGTAACAACTCTTCTTGAGATGTTTGGTAGAATTCACCAGTAAAGCTCTCTGGGCCTGGATTTTTCCTTATGGGAAGGTTTTCAAATACAATGTCAATTTCTTTAATAGAATCACTGGTGTTTTCCATTAGGGCTAGTGAGAACAGGTATTATTCCAGGCCCTGCATCAACGCCAGGCACCATTCCCTCTAATCCTCCTGGGTGGTTCTTTCTCCAGCCCCAGGAAGTTTCCTCACATGCATCCACTCATCAGTACTCTGCTGAGTATTCAAGGGAACCCTTAGTAAATCTTGGGAGTTCTCTCTGTTTAGTGCACTCTCCCATATTCTGCTAAGCGAATTCTAGCCACCTTGGTCTCCTGCAGTCTCAGTGCTGAGTATTCAAGGGAACCCTTAGTAAATCTTGGGAGTTCTCTCTGTTTAGTGCACTCTCCTATATTCTGCTAAGCGAATTCTAGCCACCTTGGTCTCCTGCAGTCTCAGCTCTGTCTCCTCAACTCAGGGACTCTGCCTGGCTCTATCTGGGTTCTCCCTCCCTGTCCTGTGAACTGGAAACTCCCTCAAGGAAGGGAGCTGGGACAATTACTTGGCTCACCTTGTTGGTTTCCCATCTCTCAAGGATTACTATCCTTCATTGGCTAATGTCCAGCCTCTTAAAAACCATTGTTTCACATATGTGTCCATTTTGGGGTTGTTTCTGGTAGGAGGATAAGCACAGTCCCTGTTACTTCATCTTGGCCAGAAGCAGATGTCATGGTGGTAGTGGAGGGAGACTGTCAGCCACTACCTCGTAAACGTTAATTTCCAGGCCTTCTCCAGTGTAGGACGTGCCTTTTAGACTCATTTCTCCCTTCGCAGGCTCACTAGGGCTCTCTGCTCAGGGTGGTTGATGGCCCCAGGGGACACAGATTCCACTGGGGTCACTGGGCTGCCATGCTTCCCATCTCAGAAGGCAGAGATTGGAACAGCCACATACCCAGGCACTGTTTTGTGCTCGTTTGAGTGGACTCTGCCACATCTTGACTCTGTTCTGAGGCCAAGCTCCCTGGGCACATTCTCTCCAGGTCTCATGCTCTTTCTGGCCTCTTTTGGAGTCTTAGGGTGGGGTGGGTGTGGGGAGCAGCCACCCACTACAGTGGAGAACTCAGAAGAATTAGTCAGGGACAGCCACTGTCTAGGAAGAATTGCTGTCATGAAAGCATGATGCAGAATGAACAGCATTCTGAAGGACGGTCAGATGCCATTGGGCTGGGCATTGTACCCATCTGAGAGGCGTGCTGCCTGTTGCAAGGGTGTGTGTGTGCACCCCTTTCTTCTGAGTCCTGTTTATGTGGAGGACTCGCGTTAGTAGGCTTACATCAGAATGAACTTCCCATATGCCAGGAAATCCACAGTAAAAAGATTATAAAAATGTATTCTTGGACTAAGAATCAGTACATATTGGGTCACTGTTAAATTGGGGTTAACTGCTTAGAGGAGGTGTTGGGAAAATGGAACAATTTGGTCAGGCTCCCCTCGCCTTGGAGCCGGTTTAGGGGTGGTTTGGTAACATTGTGTATGTGGGTGGAGTAAGTGCACCTGCACAGCCATGTTTTTTCCAGACTTGCAGCTTCCAAGGACTGTGTGGCCGGTTACCTAGCTCAGAGACCTGTGTGAAGGGGTCTAGTGACCCAGCCTGGCATGTGAAGAGTTTGTGACCCAGTCTGTGAATGGGCTTGAGGGGTCTGGGAGCTCCAGACCCAGCCCTAGCTCAACCATTGGCCCAGTCAGTGCAGGATTACCCGCAGGTAAAAGAGCCGTGACACCTATCATGGTTGCCTCGCTTTACAATTGGTGTTACGAACAGGATGAAGAGCTAGACAATCGGTGCTGTGAGCAGGATTCGAGACATTAGCCTCGCAGTAGCCTTTGTTGTAGCCAGACAAATTGGCGTAGTCAGGTAGGGTTACGCCACACTTGGGGTAGCCTGCGACAGGATTCTGAGCAGATACAGGAGCTGAAAGCCCTTGGAAGAAGGAGGAAATGTGGCTATTTGTGAATATGCTGTGCCCTATGGCCACCTTTCTGTTGACTGGGACCTGGTTGCTGCACACTGTATGGCAAGGCACCACAGACCAGGTACTACGGCAGAAAACCCGTTGGGAGGGGGAAGAAATGTGGCTGTCTTTGAGCGTGTGGTGCCCGCTGGCCACTTTTCTGCTGATCAGAGCCTGGCTTTTGCTCACTCTGCTGCAAGTTGATCAAGATTTGAAGTGGAAAGTAGAGTTGCTGGTGGATGATGTGCAGCTACTGGCAGACTCGAGGCAGAAAGCAGAGTTGTTGGAAGCATGGACGAATGTCCTGGAGGACGACGTGCAGCAACTGGCCACTCCTGCCCCTCACACTAAGGAAGACGACCAACCCAATGGTGAGTTGGGGGAAACTGTGCGTCTCCAGGCACGACCTGTTGTGCATGAGAAATTGAGGCACAAGCAGCCTATGGGACCAGACGGACAACCGGTGGGAAATCCACAGGTGACCCAGTTCACTACCTATGTCCTGTATACCCAGGTTGAACTGGTTGACTTTGGGAGACAGTTCAGGCAGAAACATGGGGAGACCCTGGCTGCTTGGCTGTTGCAGTTATGGGACCTAGGGGTGGATAGTGTAATGTGCTCTGGTGAGGAGGTGGAGGAGTTGGCCTCCATCACCACGCACCCTTCCCTGAGACAATGGCTACAAAATAGCCTCAGGTATGCACTCGGATGAGGTAATCACTCCTTATGGACTGGGTGAATGCAGCTGCCCGAACCATGTGGGCAAATGCTGGAGAACTAACCAAGATTGTTAGTAAATGGCAAACGTATGCTGAGCTGGTCCAAATCATTCGAGAGCTGGGGATGCAGTAGTCCATGTTTAATGCGAACACTCGTGGCCCGGATGAGGAGAACTTTACAGGCAGCATGAGAGACATAGTGCTGCAGAATGCCCCATTAACGTCCTTTGGGTCACTGATGGCCATACTGGCCCCATATATTGGTCGTCCTATACATGAGGTAACGACCATGATAGCCAGCCTGGGTGAAGTAGAGGATAGAAGACAAGCAAAAGGGGTCCGAAAGGTGGCTAAGACCAAACCCCCAAGAAATACTCGGGATTTTATCCCAAAGGGACTGAGCAAGACTAAGCAGATGTGGCTTGACTTGCTTGCAGCAAGGGGTTGATAAAAAGAAAACTGACCAGCAGCCAAATGCAGTTCTGTTTGCCTTGTGGCAGCAATTGCACCCTGAACAGTGTTTCACCAAACATCCAGAAACAGGTAGCAAGGTACACTCAGTGGATTTAAAGGACTTTTTGATTGTTCCCAAGGAGGCGGATGAACTGTCCCATTCTGATTAGGGAGCAGGCCAAGGTACTTGTCTTCTGGGGGCAGGTAAGGACTGGAGGCCTCATGTTGAATTGGCAATATATTGGTCGAGGATGAATGTGCAGCATGTTTTGGCATTGGTGGATACAGGTGCAGAATGTAGCCTGATATACGGCAATCCAGATAAGTTTCCAGGGGCCACAGTTCGTATAGATGGCTATGGAGGACATACTACTGAGGTCAAAGCTGTGTCACTGCCATTGGGCACAGGAAGATTACCTCCTTGTGTATATACTGTATATATATCTCTTGTAGTTGAATACATCTTGGGTATGGATGTACTTTGTGGTTTGCAACTGCAAACAACAGTTGGAAAGTTTCAGCTGTGAATACGGATAGTAAAGCCTGTGTTACGAGGATATGCTAAACATGACCCACAGGTGTTACCCAAGCCAAGACGTGTAGTTAATGTAAACAGTATCGCCTACCAGGAGGACATGCAGAGATAAGTGCTACTATATTGGAATTAGAGAAAAGTTGGTATTATTTGCCCAGCTCAGAGCCTATTTAATACTCCGGTATGGCCGTTGAAAAAGCCTGATGTGTATCTGGAGAATGACTGTAGATTATTAAGAACTGAACAAAGTAGCGCCTCCTTTGCATGCAGCTGTGCTTTCAGTTCACGAATTGATGGATCAGCTGACGACTCAGCTGGGGACTTATCATTATGTATTGGACTTTGCAAATGCTTTTTTTCTCCATTCCAATCTCGGCTGATAGCCAAGATCAGTTTGCCTTCACGTGGGAAGGAAGACAGTGGACCTTTCAAATATTGCCCCAAGGTTATCTGCATAGCCCAACCATCCGTCATGGTTTGGTGGCTGAGGACCTAGCCAAGTGGACTAGGCCCAGCACGGTTACAATGTTTCACTACATTGATAATGTGTTATTAACCTCTGATTCTCTTGCAGATTTAACCCAGGCAGTTCCAATGCTGCTGAGTCATTTGGAACAATGTGGGTGGGCTATGAACACAGCCAAAGTGCAAGGATCTGGGCTGTAGGTAAAATTCCTGGAAGTGGTCTGGTCAGGTAAGACGAGGGTCATCCCAGAAGCTATTATAGATAAGATACAAGCATACCCTCGACCCACAACGGTAGCTCAGCTACAGACATATTTGGGACTTCTGGGGTATTGGAGAGCTTTTGTACCCCATATGGCCCAAATGGCATGCCCACTATATGCATTGACAAAGAAAGGAGCCCTCTGGGATTGGACTGAGGAAGTAGAACAAGCTTACTGGGCTACAAAAAGGGCAATACAGCAAGTACAAGCTTTACAAGTGGCCAACCCCACTAAACCATTTGAGTTAGACATACATATAACCCAGGAGGGGTTAGGATGGGGTTTGTGGCAGAGTCAAGACCGATTCCACACACCTGTAGGATTCTGGTCTCAGCTCTGGAATGGTGCTGGAGTGTACTACACCCTAATAGAAAAGCAGTTAGCAGCTGTGTATTCTGCCTTGATAGCCACTGAAGCTATCACAGGAACTGCCATAGTCCTAGTAAGGACGACATACCCATACTAGGTTGGATGCGCACGTGGGCAACCAACCCTAAAATGGGTATAGTTCAGACTCTGCTCTGTCTAAATGGGGAGCATATATAGAACAAAGAAGCACTGTGTCAACAAGTCCTCGGTCCAAAGAGTTGCAAGCTGTGCTAGGCCTAGTAGAGGTTGTGGAGGAAACTTTGACACAACCCTTACCCACGGAGGTGGAGGCTACACCTTTCCATGAGGGACAGGGACCTATCACAGAGCAAGCTTGGTATACAGATGGCTATAGCATGGGACCTTCAGCATCATGGACAGCAGTTGCTGTCCAGCCCTTAACAGATACCATGTGGTATGAAAATTGTACAGGGCAAAGCAGTCAATGGGCTGAACGAGAGCAGTATGGATGGTGATAAAGAATGAGCCTGGGCCATTAACCATCTGTACTGGCAGCTGGGCTGTGTACAAAGGTTTAACCCTTTGGATTTCTACTTGGAAGTATCAATGGTGGATGGTATGCCACTGACCCCTGTGGGGACAACCATGTGGCAAGAGTTATGGGAATTGGGGCATGGGAAAGAAGTAACTCTTTTCCAAGTCACAGGACACTTCCCCTTAGCCAGTCCAGGAAATGATGAAGCCGATGCCTTGGCTAAGGTAAGATGGCTGGACAGAGCCCTAACTACTGATGTAGCTCAGTGGTTACATCGGCGAATGCAGCATGCTGGCAGTAAAATCATGTGGATGGCGACTCAAAGATGGGCCCTGCCTATAAAATGGGAAGATGTAGTGAATGCCTGTTGTGCTTGTCCAGTATGTGCTCAAGAGAGTCCACACCCCCAGCGGATGCCCCATACAGATGGGCAAATAACTCGAGGAAGTGTGCCCCTGACTTGATGGAAGGTGGACTTTGTCGGACCACTGCCAAGGTCGGAGAATTTCAGATACATCTTCACAGCTGTTGATACAGCTACTGGTCTTCTGTTCATATGGCCTTGTAACGCCCCAGACCAAGTAAACACTGTGAAGGCACTGAATAGCCTTGCTGCTATGTATGGCCGGCCTACAGTTATAGAAAGTGACAACAGAACCCACTTTACTGGACATGGGGTTCAGAGGTGGGCCTCCCAGTTGTCCATTCAGTGGAAGTTACATGTGCCATATCATCCCCAGGCAGTGGGAATGACTGAACAGTACAATGGCCTTTTAAAAAAGGGACTAAGGCTATCTACCCAATCCCCATCCCTGCTGAAGGGGTGGGCATGGCGATTATGGCCAACAGTCAGAATTCTAAATGAGAGACCCCGCAAGGGCAGACCCTCTCCAGTGGAAGCTCTGTTGCATAGGGCTGCAGCACCTATACAGCTGCAAATCACTACTAAAGATAAGCTTTTGAAGCCAGGATATGGCAAGAATGGAAATATTCTCATACTGGCCCCAATCTGTTTGCAACAGGGACAGACAGTACAATGGAAATGGCCTTGGAGAATAAAAGCCCCCCCTTATACGCTGGGTAGGTTTAATAGGGCCTTGGGGAAAAGGATTAGGGAAGGCTTGCAAGTTTCACCTTGGGTGACAAGTACCTGGCCTCCTCGAGTAAAGATGATATGGCCCAGAACAGATGAGCGCTCTATTCCAAAGGGCACATTTGTATTATCATCATGGCCAATT
>NW_007726995.1:17609-32059 GCF_000696425.1 Galeopterus variegatus | reverse complement strand
ACCTACTCCTGCAACCATCCTTTCTCAGGATGGCAAACTGGCGTGTATCTTACCAGAGGGGCGAAAACTTCCCCTATTGGTACCAATAACTTCTGTCTTTTCGCCCATAGTGTTCTGGCTGCAGGCACCGCACCAGAGTCGCGTGATCAACGTGTCAGCCTGCTGAATATGCATTGAACTGCCCATCGGTATGACTATAGATTTGCATGGAGGATCACACCAATGGTGACTACTAACAGGACATATGCAGCTGACAGTTGAAAGGACAGAACTGCAAGCTTTAAGGCATATTAAATGGACAATAGGTTATGTAAATGTAGAGTCATTTATCCTCACTAAGGGAACATTGTGGAAGATTCTGAACACATAGATTGTACACGAGGGACCCCGAAGGGGTGGATTGTTGGGAAAATGGAACAATTTGGTCAGGCTCCCCTCACCTCGGAGCCAGTTTAGGGGTGGTTTGGTAATATTGTGTGTGTGGGTGGAGTTAGTGTACCTGCACAGCAGCGCTGCTTTGGCTGGTTTTTACTGCCTCAGGCACCCGCCCTGCGCAGCCATGTTTTTTCCAGACCTGCAGCTTCCAAGGACCGTGTGGCCAGTTACCCAGCTCAGAGACCTGTGTGAAGGGGTCTGGTGACCCAGCCTGGTGTGTGAAGAGTTTGTGACCCAGTCTGTGAATGGGCTTAAGAGGTCTGGGAGCTCCAGACCCAGCCCTAGCTCAACCATTGACCCAGGCGGTGCAGGATTACCAGCAGGTAAAAGAGCTGTGACAACTAGCGTGGTTACCTAGCTTTATAATTGGCGTCACGAACAGGATTAAGAGCTAGACAATTGGCACTGTGAGCAGGATTCGAGACATTAGCCTCACAGTAGCCTTTGTCATAGCCAGACAAGAGGGAACCACAGAAAACTAAAGGTAGTTTCCTGAGAGTAGGGGCTGCAAGTCCGGGGGACATCGCACATTCTCCTGATAACATTACTTGGGTAACCAACCTTCTCCCACCCTCCTCCTTATCCTTCAGGTGAGGCTGACCACACCCCCAGGCCTTTTCCAGAATTCCTGGAAGGGGCATGCCTATCCATGGAGGGCTGGAAGCTTTCACTGCTAATGATCACATATGCCACCATGTAGGAAGAGCCAGGTTAAGAAGGAAGCAGACTCCAGAGAGATACAGATGACATCATGGAGACTTTTCAGTGACAGGATCCAATAACTCCCTTTTTTTGTTGAAGGCCATTTGGGCTGGGTTTCCATCATTTGTAACCAAAACGGTATAGATTCATGGTTTTACTGCAGTGTGAAGTGTGGGGAAAATAGGATAATTTAGACAGGCTCCCTGGACATTTCCTGTAAACAAGTTGTGTGTGGGTGGAGTTAGTGTGCATGTGTACCCATGTATCTTTCTAGTTATTGCTCTTGTGTGTTCTGCAGTTTGCAAGCAGGCTGGGGGCAGAGAGCTTGCCTCTAACAATAGAGCATGTTTACTCTGCTGGCAGCTGCTCAGTTTCAGTTTTTCTTTGGACTTTGCTGGTAACAGTTGAGTTTCTGAGTTTCTCTTTGTGCTGCCTAGCTCATAGTGTTGTGTGTGCTGAATAAAGACTATTCCTTCTTCAACCAAGGCTCCAAGGAACTTTTTGCCAGTTACCTAGCTCATAGACCTGCATGTGAAGGGTTTGTGAACTGGCTTGAGGGGTCTGTGAGCTTCAGACCCTAGCCCTAGCTCTACAGTGAAGAAATGTCCTTTCCAAGGTGTTTAGGAAGCTCTTATAACTCTTCCCCTAGGCTGACTTTTGTCACTCATCACTGTCCGTGGCCTCTCCCTCCCAGTCCTGACGACGGGGGGCACCCCAGGTCACAGATGGCTCAGAGAACCTGGCTGCCGGTCCCTGAAGAGTGGCCCTTACCTGCATGTTGTTCCAGGCAGCCTCCCCGCGGCCCCTGACACAGTTCTCCAGCCTCAGCAGGGAGCCCAGGGCCCCATGCTTCGTGTCTGCACACAGCCCTGTGCCCATGTTGCGGATCTAAGAGGAAAAGAGGGAAGAAGCGGACCAGTGAGGCACCCCAAGGTACCCACTGGGCCCTGCTGGCAGGGAGGGGAACCAAGGCAGAGACGTTAGATGGGCACAGCTTCGAATTGTCTTAATGAAGCTTGCCCTGGGCTGTTGGAAGTGCCTGGAGACTCTCAGCAGAGGAATACTCAGTCCACAGAGAGTAATCCTCAAAATACTGCTGTGTTAGAGCATGCAGAGTCATGGGTTGGTGGTGGTGGGAGGCTGGAAGTGAGAAGCGGTGAAAAGGCAGACTCCCTGGTCCACTCCCAGAGAATTTGATCCCATAGATCCAGGAATCAAATTTACCCCCATTCCAGGTGACCCAAGTGCAGATGGTCCAGGGACTGTACCTCAAAAACCCTGTAGAAAAGGACACAAAATCTTTGCTATAGGTCTTGGACTCTCTGCCTTTTAGGGCAGGTGAATGACAAGAGGTGGCAGCCCCCACCAGCCTTGCTTGGCCAACAAATACTGACTGGGCACTTACTATGGGCAGGCCACTGTGCTTGGTGTTGAATCACATGTTGTCTGAGGGATGGGGGCGACGTGGCAGCTATGAAAAATGGGCCACTAAACTTCCTGTTGCAGGGAGTCTAACAGCCATGCTGTGTGGTCTGAATCTAGCACGTGTCTTCCCGTGGGCTGCTCCCCAGCCAGTGACCAAAGGACGTGGGGATACTATGGCAGGCCACTCCTAGGAGGTGCTGAATCCTTCTGACAGGTGAGTTGGCTTGAGGACTTCATTAACCTGGCCACAATGTCCTCAGAGCCACGCTGCAGTCTGGGACTCTTCCTACCCCAGGCCTCCCTCCTTCCCCTCCTCTTCACGGAGGTCAGACCAGAACCATGGTCTCCCGCTCTTCCAGTCTCCCAGGGCTCCCTCATCTTTCTTTTCAGGAATTTCATCAATAAACCTCTTGCACGTCTAATCCCACTGTGGCATCAGCTTCTCAAAACAGTTGAGTATGTTTTATGCAGTCTTTTCACTATTCTGGTAAGAAATACCTATGCGTGCCGGAGGTGTGAAACACAGATCCGTCATTTCATCTGTTCTGAACATGAGTTACATGTCCTTCATCTGCACTTAACACCCGCACTGCTATACAAAGATTCATGCAAATTATTTAAAGTTTTAATTTTTCTATACTTAGAACACTAAATTATTGCAAATACAACACCAGGACAAGTTCAGAGAGACGCCAGGAAAGAAAGGACACGGTCTCCTATTAGTACGTTCCGCGCACTTTCTCCTGCCTTTGCATTCACACTGGGCCCTGCCCATCACACTCACCTCCCCCCAAGCCGCAGCCGGGGGCTCCACGGGCGGGTAGAATTTGGGCAGGTCCCAGGCGATCTTGGTCATGAACCACTTGAAACTCTTGCAGTTCAGGGAGCTGCGGAGCTTTTTTTGGGCCGCCACGTCCCCGGCCGAGAGGTGGCGGTACTCCGGGCGGCGCTGGTAAATGTACTCGGCGTACTCGTCCATCCACACCTCCGCCACTCGCTTAAGGTTCTGGGGGAACAGAGGCGGGAAGAAAAGTCAGGCTCGCCGAGGGACTAAGGCCAGGGGCTGCGGTGCAAAGAGTCCTGGCAACCCTTTCCTATTTTAGGTTGCAGCAAAGATCCTAGTCACACCATGTTTTTAGGCTTTCCGGATTTCTCTGTGTTATTTATGCATGTTTTGAGGACTTACAACTTACAATTGAATAGTAGACTGCTGTCGTTTTGCCTACCCATCTTCCATCCCCTCTTTTTCTAGTGATAGCCACCGTGTCACTAGAAACTTTCCTTTGGGGAGCCACCCCTGTCTCACTGTCAATTTACTGGTTGGAAGAAAGACAGACCCAGCCTGGCTGATGTGAATGTAGACACCCCTGGACACGGACTGGTCAGCAATGAGCATGTGATCTTAGCCAGGCCAATCAGAACCAATAGAGACATTAGCCTGGGAATTTTTGCTGAACTACCGGGAAGAATTGCTCTGTTTCTGCTTGGATTGCTGGGTAAGATGTCAGCAAGAGTTGGGGGGCCATATGGCCACCATGAGGAAAGCTTGTCGATGGATTAAATCACCCCCAGAATGAAGCAGCATTGAGGGCTAGATCAAGGAACACATTCCTCCTTTTAGCACTGGAATCCAGCCATGTCTGAAGGCAGAAACACCTCAGGACTTTCTAGTTACATGAGCCAGTAAATTCCCTTTTTTGCGAAGCCAATTTGAGTTGGGTGTCTGTCATTTTCAATTAAAAGAGTTCTGACCAAATTGCATGGTAAAAACAAATTATAATTTGCAACCAAAAGGTATAATTCTATTAACAGCCGGAAATTCTAATAATTCTTTGAGGTGCAAAGGTTGCTGCTATTTTTATTTTGGTGCACACAGGTAATCAATAAAAAAATGACCACCACATTACTGGCAAGTAGAGGTAGCAGGTGAGGAAACATTCTGTTTGTGAGAAGACTTGGGGATAGAGGAAGAGTGGATTCTTATGTGTAATTGTGATGAAAATTCCTTATTCCATTTGCAGTGTAGACATCACCCAGTGAGAACCTCTGACAGCTGATCATGGAGAGCACAAATTCAAGGTTCAGAGGAAACTGCCTGCTCCAAAACATCTTCCCCCAAACTCTGGCTATTGCGAGGACTCCCATCCCTACCCCACTGGCACCACACACACATATGAGGGGGCATCAAAAAATTCATGGAAAGATTTATCTTTTAATTCCAAGAATGTTTTGAAAGACCTTCATACACACATAACTGTTCAGGCTTTACCTTTGTTGTAAGTTTTTTTCCCTATTTAGATTCAAATTTTCCTCTGAAGGGTAAAGGGGAGTTAGCATTTTAGGTTGTTATCAGTCATTCACACCTACGTGTGAAGAACTGATCTAGGAGGCAGGGGTGGCAAATGTTGAAATGTTTCTCATAAAGGACCAGATAGTAAATATTTTAGGCTTTGTAAACCATATGGTCTCAAGTCTGATGTAGCTATAAAGCAGCATAGACAACATGTAAATGGTATGTCTGTGTACCTATAAAACTTATGGACATTGAAATTTGATTTTCATGTGTCACAAAATATTCTTCTTTTGATTTGTTTCCTCCCAACTGTTTAAAAATATAAAAACCATTCTTAGCTCATGGGCCATACAAATGTGGTTTGCCTACTCCTAAGTAAGGGGGAAGGAAACTAACATGAGGGAGACCCCCAAATGGGAGACCAAATCCACCAGCTCTTCAGTGTTGCTGGCTCTGAATTTGGGACCAGGAAACCACTACGTTTCCTGCTGCTTAGTTTTTCCTGCGTGCTAGAGTCCACAGTGGGTTAGAAAACAGTTTGGGAACAGTGTTATCCCCACCAGGCCCCTACTCAGCAAAGGCTGTGTTTAATTTAAAATTGTGCCCAGAGGAAATTGAAGACCTAACAGAGCCTGTATACCTGAACACTCTAAAACACAGTGTTTCCTCTCCTTTTTCCAGTCTGCCCACTCAAGTCCTTTAGCTCATTGTCTAACTTGCTCAAACTGTTGGGATAATGAGAACTACTGTCGTTTCACTCCAACCAAAAGCAAGACTGGCCAACCTAACCACAGAAAGCAGCCAAACTCCCCAGTGATATTCTTAAAGGACCATATAACATAATATTTTAATTCTAATTAATATTTTAATTACTATTTAAATTAATATTGATTATGTTTTCCAGGCATGGTTTAATAAGCCATTTCTCCCAGATCTTGATCTTTTACATAGCTGAGTTTTTAGACCAAAGGAAAGGACTACATTTATTTCTCTTATCTCCCCTTGCTAGAGTCATGAAAAGTGTCTTGAGATTTTAATGGACTTTGTGCTCCTCACACCCCTGCTTTCAACACTTCCTGGTTCTGAGTCCCAGTTTGGATTACAGAGATTTGCCTGGATCCTTGGAATAAGTCTACACTTCTGTTTCACTAAGATTGAGAGCGTTTCTGTTATCGCCTTCCTTAAGACCTTTTTTCCAGAGGCAGAGACAAGAAAGATTTTAGCAAGTTTAGTAAACAAAATAAGACTGGCTACTTGTTCTTGAGGCAGGCACACTGGTGGATAGCTCATCCTTACCAGATTGCTGCTGCCTCACCGCTGTCTGGCTGCTTGTCCTTCTGGAATCTGCACAACTTCACTTTTCCTCTTTACCTCACTCTCTTAGGGCTATGGGAACACCTTTCCTCAAATCTATCAAAAGGATGTTCTAGGAGATCATGCTCTAGAAGGCTTAGGATTTGGTTGTTAAAACACTGAGCAAACATTTAAAATATGATCTGCAACTAAATGAAGGTAGTTAGATCCTGTAACAGAAGGCCTCCCCTGATTCAGGCATCTTTGTGGTCCTGCAAACCTACACATAATCAGATCACAGAGCTCATAGGGAGAAGGAGGCATGGGGTACCACCCAGACTGATAACTGGTTTAAAGTCAAACACAGGATACAGATTTGGTACAGACAGCTAAAAAAAGAAGTAAGTTAAAATGCCTAAACACAGAATTCAGATAAGACATTGAAATGAACTTTCCAGTCTTAATTGTTAATATTGATTCTGATGTTAACAAGAACAGTCACTATGTAAGGAATGACTGCTATGTGCCAGACTTGTCAGACCTAAACGGGTTTGAATTCTGGCTCTAGTTACTTAACCTCACCATGTTTCACTTTCCTCATTCCTAAAATCGGGGTTAATTAAGCACAAGTGAGAATTAAGATAAGTATGTAAGATGCTTTGCATGAAGCTTGGCTGAAGGAAATTTTGTGTTCCTACAGTCAGCTGTCACTCATTGAATTCATCTACGGGGTGAGTCTTCGGTTTACCGAGAGCCTGTGCTCTGTTTTCCTGCCTGGCACCTTCCTCAGAGATCGCCAATGGTATTTCAGAAGACATGCGATTCCTGCCTCATCGGTATGCGTCTGGAACTCTACCCCAGTATCGCTTGGGCTGTCCACAGCGTCGATGGCTGCTGAGACCATCATTAGAATCTTCCACCACTAGATGGCACTGCCGGCTCTCCTTTCCCGCAACGCCCGCTTCCAAAGCAGCGCCGGACGCTGCCCGGAGCTCCCCTGTCACCCACGGAAGGAGCCTGGGGAGACGCGCTGCCTGCTCTAGCCTCTCAGTTTTCCTTGTAAGTTACAGGACCCAGGGGCTACAGCTCTGCACGTCAAGGTCGTCAGATGAGGAAGGAGGCGGAGGCACGACCTGGGCAGGAGGCGGACAGGCTCGCACGAGGAGGTCTCCTTCGGCGGGGGTGGGAGCGGTGACCTTTCCAGCTCCCCCCAAACCTCCCTGCGGCTCTTTACCCTCTGGGAACCCTCCCACCTTTTCATTTGTGGTCACCCTGATTTATTATTTTTTTCCCCAGGACATTTAATACCAAACCAAACCAAACCAAAACCAAAAACGAAACTCTGGCTAACAGATTTCCATTTGTACCCAGTGACCAATTTAATTCAAGCAATGATTAATACAAACCATTTTAAGGCAATGAAACAGTCTGATACACGTAGTTTTTGGCAGTGAAAGTGAGGAGGGGGTGGGGAGAAGAGAAAAACACTGACATTATTAGCCCCTCCTCCCCCTGCAGGAAGTTTTAAATACCTCCTCTCCAGCTTTCCCAAAGACCATACCACCTGTATTTTTTTTTTCCTTTTTGTCTTTTTTACTGACCGGTAACGGGATCGCAACCCTCGGTGTCGCGCCCGTACCGGGGACCGACAACGGAATCGCAACCATCGGTGTTGCGCCCACACCGCGCTCAGCCAGTGAGCGGGAACCGGTCTCCACATGGGATCTGCACCCTCGGCGGGAGCGCCACCGCGGCCCATACCACCTGTATTAATATTTATCTAACACGTTTCTTTGTCATCCTTGTTCTAACATTGCACCTACTTTATCTTTATCCTAAGTAATAATATCTGTGAATCACGTTTGCTACACTAATACACATTAATTTCTAATCCACATTAATTTAAATACAAAAATGAAAACGTTTCCGTGTTTACCACCTAAGATCATCTCATCTATCACACTTGGGGAAACTGCATCATTTCCTTAATTCTCCTGGCAACACTAAGAGTTGGAAAGAATTAGCTCCCTGTAAACAAAGGAAGAAACACAGGCTCAGAGGAGTTAAACAACCCTCCCAAAATCACAGCCAAAAAGTAGTTAAGCAGCGCTTTAAGTTCTTTTAAATTGGACTTCACCTGGAAAATGGGGGCACACCCTCACACCTAGGGATCACTTGGCTTGGGTCCCAAGGTGCCTCATGGTGCCTCAGTGATGCTCATACTGATTCCCCCCAGTAAAGCCACCACCTTACCCGGGCCAGACTGACTCCAGCAGGGACTTTGTAGGGCACATACTTCCTGTAGATGTGGCCCACCCTGGAGCAAGGGATGTCCTCCATGCGGCCCCCACACATCCACACCTGCAGGTGAGAAGGGAGAGAGATGATGTTTCTGACTCCAATTCACTGTCCCCTCAAAGATTAGTGTTCCTTAGTGCATTCAGTGAAAGCATCAGCCTGGATTGTCTACTGGAGACGTGCTCAGAGAACTCACGAGGTAATACTACCACAGTAATAAAATAACAGCAGTAAAAATAGCTGACAGCAATGAGTGCTTATC
Source organism: Galeopterus variegatus (assembly GCF_000696425.1). Taxonomy (NCBI): domain Eukaryota; kingdom Metazoa; phylum Chordata; class Mammalia; order Dermoptera; family Cynocephalidae; genus Galeopterus; species Galeopterus variegatus. Next base: position 23,351 of record NW_007726995.1, on the reverse strand, counting down.
ATCACCAAACACTGTGCTAAGTGCTTCACATGCACAACTGCATTTAAGCCTCATCAGAAAACCTATAAAGTAGGAAGTAACATAGCTTCATTATACAGATGCAGAAACTGAGGCTCAGAGAAGCTAAGAAACTTGTCTAAGGTCACAAAGCTAGTAAGTGATGGAACCAGAATTTAAACACGGTTTTAACTGATTCCAGAGTCTGAGCTCTAAACCACTATGCTTGGAGTGCCGTGTTGACAAGAATTCCAAGGCAGCATCGGGGGCTTGGTGGGAAAGACTATGGTGATTGCACAGTGATGTCTGCCTCAGATGAGAGTGGGAAGGGATAAGGTGGCACATAGCTCTGCATATTTGCTGACTCCGGCGTTAGATTCTGGAGTCTCCTGCTAGATCTTCAAGCCTCTTGCTGGGTTCCCCTGGGCACTTCCATCAGGCCCCCTGCCCCGCCTTCTCTGTAGTGGGCCTTGCTAAGCCGAGCCACTGGGTATTGCTGCAGTGTGGGATCTGAGGTTTCTCCTTGTGCCCCCCTCCCAGGAGGAATATATAGCCTCACAAAGAACCCTGAGTTTGACTCCATGCTGGTCTGACAGCAATTTGGGGATTCTTAACAAGTACCGTCAATGCTGACTCATACCCACTGAGGGGACCAGCCGAAACAGATCCTCTTTGGCAGACCTCAGTTCAAGTCTTGGCTCAGAAACCAGCTTTACGACTTTGAGCAAGGAAGTTAACTTCTCTGAGACTCAGTTTCCTCATATATAAAGGATTAAATGAAGTGGGACTAGGGGATGAGATATTGCACATAAAGTACTTAGCACAGACTTGGCACATGGTCATAGTTGTGTTAGATATTATAATTATTACTTCATACATTTGATTAATATTTATAGAGTACCTACTATGGGCCAAACATTGTGCTGGGGACATCCAGTTGTGGGTAAACCAGCCAAGGCCTCTGCTGTCATGGAAGGGAAAGTGGTGACCAGCCTCCAAGATGGCCCCCAATGGCCCTCACCTCCTAGTATTTGTGCCCCTGTGTAGTTGTCTCCCAAATGAGTCACATGAGGACTGAGCTATGTAACCAATAGGATGTGGCAGAAAAGTTGGTCATAAAGATGCTGTGGCTTCCACCTTTCTCTCTGGGATCACTTGCTTTGGGGGAGCCAGCTGCCATGTTTGAGCACATTCAGGCAGCGCTGTGGAGAGGCCAATGTGGTGAGAGCTGAGGCTTCCTGCCAACAGCTCTAACTTGCCAGCTGTGCCAGTGAGCTATCTTAGAAGTGGAGGCTCTGGTCCCAGTCCTGTATGCAGACGGCTGCAGCCCTGGCTCATAGCCTGACTCTTATCTCATGACAGGTCCATGCCAGAACTATCAAATGATACCACTCCCAATCCCTGAGCCAGAGAAACTTGGAACTAATGACTGTTTATTGTGTTAAGATGATATGTTTTGGGGTAATTTTTTGGTGGGTAACTTCTCTGGGGAGATGGTTTCCGATGGCAGCGTGTGCCTACCAAGGCAGGTGGATAGACTTGGTGCATGGATGTGTGGAATGCTACTTTACCCTCATCAGTCAGGGAATATTTGAGGTGGGACTTAAATGACCAGAAGGTAAAAGTTACGTAAAGATCTGAGGGGTGAGAGAACAGGTGGAGAGAAGAGTGAGTGTAAAGGCCCTGGGGTAGGGCCAAGCTTGGCATAATCATTGCACAAAGACAGCCAGAAGCCTGGTGCAGAGGGAAGAGAGGTGGGTGGACGCTCTTATAAGGGTCTCTGGGGCAGAATACGGAGTATTCACAGAAAGTCTTCAGTGAGGGAGATGATGTAATCCAATTTATATTTTACAAAGATAAGTCTGCCTGTGGGATGGCCTGTGGGGTGCAGGCTTTGGGGAGAGAAGGCCTAGAAGGCTCTTGTAGCAGTCCAGATAGGAGGCACACAGCTAGATTTGGCACATTATTATTCTTCTTGTTATCATCGTCTCTCATTTGTGGAATGAGGAGTAGGAGTGGGGACATCTACAACCTCGCTTCTGTGCACAAGTGAACTTTTCAGCTTGAACTGCTCGATGGAATGCTGGGGATGGGGCTTCATGTCTTGGTTAATTCAGGAGCTCTAGAAGGGCTGCTCTTCCACCTTGCACCTAAGGCTCCCCCATTACCTCCTGCTGTCTCCATCCCCAGCCCAGATGTACTCTGTCCTGGGCTTCCCGAGAGGAGATACTCATGGGACTGCAATTAGTGGAAGTGCTGCCTGGAGAAATGCAATTATACTCTGATCTTGGGGGAGAAAAAAAAAATCAGGCAAGTCAATAGAACAGAACATTGGTCTTGAGATAATGGGCTCCTGATGGTAGATTAATGTCAAGGCCAAGCCAAGAAGTTTATTTTCAAAGCAGGAGATATTGATCAGACGCCAGCATCCCATAACAATAACTCTTCCCTTATACAAAGTGATTGATGTGGAAGTGATGCTTTTGCTTGCTGGACTGCCCTCTCTGCCTTTCGGGTGGCGGAATAGTGCGGGGCAGGCGGGGGACACCCTACCCTGCTCTATTTTTGAACATCTCCCAGGCAGTTGACCAGGCCAGCGTCCAGCTCCCTCGACTCCATATTAAACTCGCATTAGCTTATGAGGCTGGGTCTCCAGCTCTGCCTGGCATAGGAACCTTCCTTTCTGCAGATGGATGATCAATTTCCAAATCCTCTTTGCTGTGACCCCTGGTTTCTTTGGCCCTGACCCCACTGGCCATCAGCCTGAAGGTTCCTGAGGGACCAGGGTGACCTTGATCTTTGGAAAGGTTTGCGGCATCCCAAATGCCCTCAGACTCCCTGGAAGTCTGGAGCCTGGAGTGAGTCCTGGCTTTGGAAAGTAGGTTTACTCCATGGCTTCCCTGCCCAGGACATGAGGTGCTGGGGGCAGACTCAGAATGTGAACTGCCTTCAGAGAGACAGACCCCTGTTCAGCTATGGCTTTGGGAGCACTTGAGGCAGCCCACACCCAACCCTTCAGGACACCCTCCGGCCACCAGTATACATCTTACACATCAGTCAATGTGCCCTATGGTGTTGCTGGTGGGCCTTGCCCCTCCATCCCTCCACACTCATCTCACCCTGCTCCTCTTGAGCCCCATATCTTCACCCGACAGCTGGGCCCTTCCACAGCTTCCTCCCTCTGCCCAGGGTGCTCTCTGCCCCTCCCATAGCCTGGGTATCTCCTCCTCATCCTGCCACCTCCTCAGGGGCTTCTCTGACCCACAGCTCTGGGCTTCATTGCCTTTTTTTTTTTTCCTTTTTGTCTTTTTTTCGTGACTGGCAACGGATCGCAACCCTCAGTGTCGCGCCCGTACCGGACTGGGACCGGCAACGGGATCGCAACCCTCGGTGTCGCGCCTGCACCTCGCTCAGCCAGTGAGCAGCCGTTCTGTATGTGGGATCCGAACCCTCGGCGGGAGCGCCGCCGTGCTTCCCAAGCAGCGCACTGTAGCAGTGCGCCACCGGGCCAGCCCCTTCATTGCCTTTTTATACCGCACGTAGCACCTTGCGCTTTTCCTTCATTGTTTTTATCAGAAGTGCAATATTAATTATCCACACAGTTATGTCTCAGATCTAATCCCCCTGCAATGGGCATCTGTCATTTTTACCTGTCTAGTGTTCCTTCTCTCTTTTGGGGACTGTCCTCCCAACCACTCTACCTGGGACCCTGGGCCAGCTGAAGCACCCCACCCTCCTGTGCTCTGAAGCTGGTGTAAGGCTGGGTTGTGGGTACTTCTGATGGTCGCTCTGCATGCTGGTGCTTGATGTGAGAGCTGGCCACACACTTTTCTCTGGGCTAGAGAGCAAAGGTGACAGTGTACTGCAGCCCCCACACGGTAAGGGAGGGCTTGCCTGCAAATGCAGCCAGCACAGAGGGCAGTGTCAAGAGAGGAAGAGAGACACCTGTTAGAGCAGCTGGAACCTACTGGGCTGAAGACAGCCTATCCACCCCAACCTTTTTCTTGGTTACAGCCAGTCTAAGATAGTTTTCTGTCACTTTTAGTATAAGTCCTTACCAACGCCTCTATGTGTCCCCTTTAGACTCAGGGTCATTGTGGTCAAGGGGCTCATCCATTGTACTTGCCATTGGCCCCCCAGTGCCGAGCTCAGTGTCTTCCCCATACCAGGCAGTCTGTGCTTGTAGAATTCCCAAAGGAGTGAATGAATCAAGACTGATGCAAAGTCTTGGGAATAGGAACTTGATTAGAGAGAAGGATGAATCTCGTTGTGTCATCAGTTCTTTAATCTCCAGAGGAAATGCACTGCATCTTTTTTGCTTCTAGTAATCTTAGCAAGAATATAAGTCATGGGCCGGAAGCAGAAGGCTTTATTATTTCTTGGGCAGAAGGAACTATTTCCATTTCTTTCAGGCTGGATCCTGGTTGGATTTGTCTGGGGTGGAGTGGGAGAGACACAGCGGGCCAGAGAAAGAGTCACCATCATGGTCACCTCCCTCTTGTGACAAACAATTCTCAATTCTGCCATTGGAGAGACAGGATCCCAAGACTGGAGGGGACTCTCCTTCCAGGGACATGCTGTCACAGATAAAAGCTGGAGGCACAGAATGGTGTTGTGACTTGCCTTGGGGCAGGGAGCTGGCTCTGGCCCCTGTGGTTCTGCTCGTAGCCCCGGTCACCCATCCTTTTTATCTTTAGCCCCCTCCCTTCCTCCACAGCTGAGGCAGAGGCCATTCAGGACCCAGACCTCTGCACGCAGAGGTCAGAGCACACGCTGTAGCCTGACTCCCTGCACACCAGTCCTAATGCCGCCACGTCAGCTGTGTGACCTCGTGCATCATTGAACCTGGGGGGCCCCATCTCCTCATCTGTGATGTGGGAATAACCTCACGAGGCTGTTGAGACAACCCGAGAAAAGCACGTAGCTTGTTGCCTGGCTCCTAGGAAACCTGGTGAATTTATTCTACTTGTAAGAGGACAAGAAATACCACCACTTTGAAATTATATGCTGTGTGTCCTTTTGCCCAACACCATCATGTTTTTATCTTATGGCCTGATTTCCCAAATGGAGAAACTGAGGCTCAGAGAGAGGAAGTAGTTTTTCTTAACTGACTTTGTGGCAAACCCTGCAACTGATCAAGAGAATGACAGGACTGGGTGGGGTGGGGCAGTCACCAAATACCATTTGGGGCCTGGGAGCCCAAGGGCACCATCCTCTCACCTAACCGGCAGGAAAAGAGGCCAGCTGGTGGCAGAGAGAAGGTGAACGCCCGTGCTGACATCAGCCAGATCATGTTTGATTGTGAACCCATCATATTGGAGATGAGAACAAATACAGGCCACGGAGATGATTTTTGCAGTGCCTTTCCCCGTGTTGTCTGATGTTAGCTTTCTCCCCAACCTGGCCTCCCATGACCTGTGGGGGATGCAGCTATCCGTTCTGGGAGCCTTGCTGCTACACCGTAAGGAGTTTCCAAACATAACGTGCCAGCTCGTTTCTTGGTGAGACCCTCCCTGCGCAAGAGTCTTCTCACTAGAAGCACCATGCCACCAGACAAGTACAAATCTAATTGTAAAAGCCTGCTCCCCATTCATTTTCATTGCTGCTTTGATTTATTTTATTAGAAAACTTCTTTTGTGTGATGACAGGCTTCATTACAGTGTCTATAAAAGACAATGGCTCTCTCTTCTCTCCTAAACTGAAGAGGAGAGAAGCGGGTAGTGATGTGCATCAGGAAAACACAAG
>NW_007726995.1:16164-17239 GCF_000696425.1 Galeopterus variegatus | reverse complement strand
AGACTTAGAGATTTGAGTGCACAGTGCCGCAAAGGGCCCATCCCATGGAGAGGACACAGGGAGCAGGTCTGAGCAAACCCTCTCTCTGTCAAGGAAAGGCTGCCTGGACGCCAACCAGGAATGGCACAGCACCCTACCTGCTGACAGATGGCAGAGCTCGGATGAGGGCCTCTGTGGCGCTCAAGCCCTCAGCAGTTGCACTTGGGGGAAATAATATGACAATAATTGCCATCAAGTATTCGGCCTTGGCTGTGTGCTTAGGAGGCATGCAGGGTAGTGGTTAGGTGAGCTCGGTTCTGGAGTGAGGCAGAACTGAGGATAACCCTGGCTTGTAAGCAAGTTTTGCCAAAGCCTCAGCCTCCTCATCTGCAAAATGGGAAAAATTACTCCGCCTACTTCCTAGGGTAGTGGTGAGGCTGAAACGAGGTAATGTGGAAGCTCAGAGGACACTGTGACTTATCTGCGTGATGTCACTTGAACACATGGCTGGGGTGCCTGCTGCTGGTGGGCACTGCACATACGCCATGCAATTCCCCTCAGGAAAGAAATTCATGTTATTTTCAATGTATTAGTTTGTTCTGAACAATAAGATATAGTTTCATGAAGTCTCACCAGCATGAAATGGCCTCAGTCATGCTAGTTTTGGATGTTTATAATGGTTACTGGATGCAGTTGATAAAAAAAAGTAGAAAAGAACAGTTTTCCTTTCGTTTTAAAAACAATTTTCATTTACTTCTAAATTAGACTACTATTTTTATACGATATAGTATGTTGTGTGTATCTAAATTAAGAAATTAAATATTTAGACTATTTTAACAATATCTCTAAGTGTTTATAGTTAGAAACACCCAACAATGGGGGTGGTTAATTTACATTAGGTTTGACTCATATTTGGAAATACAGCAAACTCACAGCAACCCACTGAGGGAGGTGCTGTCACTCCCTTCGACACGAGGGAGGAAACTGAGGCCTACTGATATCAAGCACCTTCTCCAGGGTTCCCTGGCTCATAAATGGCAGAACCCAAATGGAATGTGGGGTTGGGTCCCAGACTAGGAAGATCTGAGACCTCCAT
>NW_007726995.1:4844-15484 GCF_000696425.1 Galeopterus variegatus | reverse complement strand
TGGCAGAACCCAAATGGAATGTGGGGTTGGGTCCCAGACTAGGAAGATCTGAGACCTCCATAGAGAATTTGCCTTCCTGGTTTAGTCTCCCCAGGGCCTGGTCCTGACCCCATCTATCGTAGTCTTCTTCAAAGATCCCTAACAACACTTGCATTGCCTGCAGAACAAGGGGGTCACCCTTGGCTGGCAGTCAAAACCTTCTGTTACCTGTTTCTACTGCCGCCTACTCTTTCCACACTCCCCAGACTCCCAGTGTGGATGCTGCTGAGAGCCAGCTGCAGTGCACTCACTTTTCTACCCCAGGGGACACATGTGCTTTTTTCCCCATGAACTATGTAAGCCCAATACAATTAACTCATTTATGCATTCACACATGACCTGGTCATTGGGCAGCTTTGCTCTAAAGCCCTGTTGGAAGAAATGGAAGAGAAACCAGCTACTAAGCATGGACCCAATGATACAGAGCCTTGAAAGCTGGGTGACGGTGTTGGAATCTGTTGGCTAACCTGCCAACCAACCCACCCACTTACTCTGTTCAACCACACCCAAGCCTGAGCACTGTCTCTGTACAAGACCCCACCTATTCCTTGCAGCTGATTTTCAATAGCCAGCATCAGAATCACCTGGAGGGCTTGTTAACACGCAGACCCTGGGCCCCACCTCCACAGCGTCTGACTCAGCAGCCTGGGATGGAGCCTGATAATTTGCATTTCTAACAAGTTCCCAGATCATGCTAGTGCTGCTTGTCCAGGAACCATACTTTGACAGCCACTGCAAACTGGAATAGTGACAACCTCTCTCAGATGAATGTGTCTGCCAGTTTGCAGTATGTCTCCTAAGAGCCCTGAGAATTTGGGATTATTAGTGCCCCTGTGTAGATAGGGAAATAAAAGTTCAGCAGGAAAGGGCAGGTGAGTTCAAGGTCTCACTGAGAGTTTGTTACAGAACTGGGCCTGCAGCCAAGGCCTTCAGTCTCTGTCTTGCCAGTCTCAAAGCTCTTTCTACTCTTGTCTTCCTGCAGCCACAGCCCGATCACAGCCACCACCAAAATGCTGACATTAACAGCTGCCATTTATTGATCACAATATATTTTGACCAATATGCTCATAACCACACTATGCAGTAAGGATTGTTCTATCCTCATTTTACAGAGGTGAAGTCACTTTCCCAGGGTCACACAGGGAATAGCTGATCACACTTGCACTAAAACCTGGGTAGTTTGATTCTGAAGCCCATGTGCTTAATCTCATGCTGTTCTGTGTCCTTATCTAACCTGATGATTATGATCGTAATGGCTACCATTCACTGAGTGCCTCCTTTTTGTCTGGCTTCAGGCAAAATAAATGTATTATCTCATTTAGTTCTTACAACACACTTTTGTAGAAGTTATGATTATTACCATCTTTAGCGAGGAAAGAGCCAAGGCAGGATGAGACAGGTGTGTGCTAGTTAGGGAGTGTTGTACGGACAGGTGACCCTTGGCCCTTTGAGCCATCCTCCTGGAGGAATGGTGGGAGATGCAGGCTCCCACAGCCAGAGATGCTCATGGAATTTCAAATGGCTTGCTGAGAGTCATGAGCAGAATGCCTTTCCTGTTCCTGGCTCTTGGAAAGGCTGGGCATCTGTGGCCCTGAGAGGAAAATGCTGCAGCAACAGAGCATGTTCCCAGCATCCTTGGATAACTGACGGAAGAAAGAAACGAGCACCAGGTTCCTGGCAGTGATGCTCCAGCTGATCCCAGACAGAAGGCCCTGGAAGGGGACGGTGAAAAGGACGGGAAATGCACTGCCATGCAGGTGCCTGGATGGTGGCCCCAGGTCTCCCTCTGCCACCTGGGCTGGCCTTTGGAAATCATTTCTCCCTCCTGTGTGGCAACTTAATCCCCTTCAGGGCTGGTCCTGACCTCTGGGCCCTTCCTGTAACAATGGCCTCTCTGTAGACTGGATATACGTCTTTTCCACCCCTCCTACCAGGTGCAACCAGATGAGCACTGCGCTTGGAGCTCTGGCACTGCCACCTTCTAGCTGAGGGACCCTGGCACAGTCACCTAACAGCTCTGGGCATTGGGTTATGACATAAACCTTGACCAGTTTCTGGGAGCATATCTGCCTTCTTTTCACACATCCTAATTCACTTAATCCTCTTGACAATACTGTGAGTTTTATGGAAGGAAAATCTGAAAGTTTTTTTTTTTTTTCAGTCTGTCCAAGGCAGTCTGGGACTGGGCTAGCCTTTCAGTAACCATATCAACTGTCAAACAAAGCAAACCCCACTCACCCCTGAGGCTTCATTCTTCTACTTAGATACATGGGTTTCCCTCTCAGAACAAGGCTCAGAGACCTTCTTGACTTTTGCAAGGAGGTCCATCCTCCCCCTTGTCCCCTCATGTGGCTTTCCATCACTCCCTCACTCCTGCAAGCCTGCCCTGTGTGACCCTCCGACCCAGGTCCATCTCTGAGGGAGCCGCCTCTGCCTCTGGACAGATCCCACAGAGGTGCTCTCAGGGGGCTCAGGGCTTTCCTGGGAGTGTCATCACTGTGACATCCTTCACTGTATGCCTGACTCATGGGGAATCTCATTGCTGAACCTGCAATGGCCCAAACTATATGCTGGAATGTATATGCGGAGAGGGCAGGCTGGGAGTGGTGAGAAACCAACATTTTCTTCCTTCTTCTTAAGTTACAAAACATCTTAACTTTTTTCCTGGTTATGGAAGTAATATGTACTTATTATGAACACATTTGACGTTCCAGACACACATTGGGTAGAAAGGGACAGCTGTACTCTCTAGCCTTCCCACCCCAATGGCCACAGGAAGCCTTCATGGCACTTGGGTTTGTTTTTGGAAGTGATTTAATCTAAGCCTCAGTTCCCTCATCTATAAAATGGGTAGAATGGGAGCACTGCCTTGGGTATATTATTAAGATTAAATGATGCAGTGCCAAGCACACGGTCCCCCACATTATGGAGTATAAGTGCTCAATAAACATTACAGTACAAGGATATTGCTTTTCTTTGCATTTGTCATATTTTTAAAAACTGAACACATGATCATGTTACATATATACTATTTTCCACTCATCTGTTTTAAGTGTAATTTTGGAGGCATCTAACTTCTTTTATGTAATATTCCATCACCCAGATGTGCTCTAACTTATCTATCCCCTAAGGACATGCATTTGGGTCATTTTCAGTCTTACCCATTTGTAAGTAACACTTCAACAAAGAGCTTCTACCTAAATCTTTGCTCATCTATGCACTGTCTCTCTTGGATAAACTCTGGGCATGGAATTTCAGGTCAAAGAATGTGCTTGCTCTGAAATGTAACAGATTTTGCCAAATTGCTATTCACAAAAGATATACCCACTTACATTGCCCCAAAGCCTACATTTTTCTCTCTCCATTTGGGTCATGTTGTCCTGCTTTCATACTTTCTCTCTCCTGAATCTCATAGTTGAAGATATTCTAACCATGGTCTCCTAGGGATAGTGTGCAGACCCCTTTCTGCTCATCCTGTCACCACCACCTCTAATCCGAACAACCCCTCATATCTGTGTATGTCGAAGAGATTTCCCACAGCATCTTATTTGCTACCATCTTGTGGTGTAGGGAGGAGATTTCTATCAGCGCCACCTGGGATGGGAGGGCCAGAGAGGTCGAGCAATTGGCCCAGGGTCCCCAGAGGGATGGCGAGCAAAGATGAGAAGCCAGGGCCCTGTCTTCTTGCTGAGCACCTTTCCCACCACACACTACTACCCAGAGATGGTGACGGAAGGCTGGAAAGGGCAGTATAAAGTAAGTTTTACCAATTGGCAGTTATGCCACTAACAGTTATTTAAAACACCAATATGGGCCAGAAACTGGGGGTATAGAGGTGGACAAGACCCCCTTCCTGCCTCCAGGTTGCTCAGAGTCCAGTGGGGAAGAGAGGCAGATCCTCCAGTCATGCCTACACAGGGTATTCAAAGCCATGCTGGGAGCCGGGGGTATGGGGAGTGCAACGAAGCTCAGGGAAGGCCGAGAGGAGCCATCTGTGTGAGAGCCCAGAAGGATAAGTGTGGGCTGGCCAGGTTAAGGAAGGCATTTCAGGGAGAGTGAACAGTGCCTCCAAAGATGGCCTGGCACGTGCGCCTGGGACTTGTGAGCAGTCCTGCATGGCTGGGTGAGGTGGATATCTGTGGTTTGCCCTCCCCCACGTCCATTCCCCCTTCTGGGCACATCACCGGGACTTTCCATTGGGGAACCAGCCCATCCCTAGCCTTCTGGCTCCAGGATGGGCAGGTGACTGCAGCTGGGCAATGAGAATGTTGCTCAGGGATAGGCAAGGGACCAGAATCCTGATGAGACTCGACTCAGAGACTTCTATAGCATGACAAGAAAGAGGAACTCTCTTTCCACTGGGCTGCTGGGGATATCCATGAAAGAAAGCCTACCCCAGTACGAAGCCAACCAGATGAGAGCACAGCCAAATGACTGAGAGAGACAGAGCCTGGATGAGATGGGCTAGTCCCCGGAACCAACCGTGCCTGTAGGATCTTCCCTGGAATTTCAGCTGTGAGGGCCCATCAACTCTGGTTTTTTGCTTAAATGAGATTGACTAGGGTTTTGGTCACCAGTAACCAAGAATCCAGACTAATGCAGTGGGTAAGAGGAAAAGGGGGATGGTGGAGAGACCCACAGGGGCCGGCTCATGAAGCTAGCTGGAGGCCAGGCTCTGCAGTTAAAGATTCATCAACCGCTACAACTGGGGCAATTCTAAACTACAAGCAGGTGACCTTTGATGGGGTGAATGTGTCTTTTGGAAACAAAAACTCTACTGAGAGAGAGACAAAGAGACAGAGAGACAGACAGGGAGGGAAAGAGAGTCAGTGACTCTTCTAGAAATTTCAGAGCCATTGGAACAACATTTCTGGGGTTTTCCCATCAGGATAGACGGACTGTTCTGGAATCTGAGCTAAATTATTAATCCATCAGCCCTGAAGGCACATATCGATTTATCTTAATTTCTGAAAATACACTCATGCCTTTCAGACCAGTCTTTTCCCTGTCACCAAGAAAAGAAGGGATCTCAATAGAGATTAATCAGAGGGAATTTGGCCGTTGGTAAATGCCCGGCTCTGGCTGAAACAGAACAGCCTCATTTCAGTGAGGAGCTGCTGGAAGGATGAATGGGCTCGCCTGTTCCCTCTGGCGCTGTGGCCAGCCTTGCACAGGGGCCTGGGAGACAATGCACTGGCAGATGGGCTGTCGCTGGCTCCAGGAACTTGCCTTCTCAAAGCCAGGAGAGAGAAAGCCAAGGGAGAAAAGTCTCCCTTCCAGCCCTTGGGAGCCTCCTCATTACACCGTCTCATTTCCTCTTGGGAGTGACAGACATAATTGGATCAAATGGAAACAGGAGCCAGCCTTCCTCCCCCTCCTGGATGACAGACTTCCAATATGGTTTCATTACCAAGTCTTGTGTAAATAAACTGTGTGGAGAAAAATGCCATTTGTTCTGCCATAATTACCTGATGAGCATCATTAGGTGGATCTTTGAAAGACGCAGAATGAAGTCATTTTGGGTTTAGAAATTCCTTTGTGCAAATCCTTCTCCATTCACTATTCCCCACAGAGGGAGTTTCTGCAGGGGTACTTCTAGACCAAAGAGCTAGTTAGGAACTCAGAGGCTGTTTCTAACCAGTGACACACTTAACTCTCAGTATTCAACCAACAAATATTTATCAAGTGCTTTTTCCATGTCAGGCAATCCTTTAGGTACTTGGGATATAGCAGTGAGTAAAACACAAAACGATCCCTACCCTATTAAGGCTTCTATGCTGGTAAAAAGTCACGACTCAGATGTGCTCATATCTAGGAATAAACTTGGGTGAATACCTCATAAACCAAGCTTGTTTAATTGAAAGATTGGGGAACTATTAAGTTAAAACTCTTCTGATTCCTTGTGTGTGATTTTGCTGTACCCATATGGATGTGACATTTGGAAAACTAGATTGCATGGGCTAGGGATACTAAATAAATGACATATGTGTCATAACTCACCAAAACCACAGCCATGGCAGACATCACTAATCAATCACTACTCTTTTTCTCATAAGCTTGGATGCAGCCTCAGAATACATATCAACACAGAACTGGGGCAGCCCCTGCCAGTGGATCAGAGTTGGCTGGGAGAGGAAACCTATTTGGCTATTTCTGACTTAGACTGTTTTTAATTCAGTTTACTAAGAGGTCACAGAACATCCAAGTAAATTAGGAATAACCCCAGGAAGAGACAAAAACTGGGAAGAAATGGCAAGAGATTGCAGCCAAATACTTAGGCGAGGTTTCCTCTCAACTGCTCTTCTCTCTCTTTTAATTGACATGTATTAATTGGACATATTTATGGGGTACAGTTATATTTCAACACATGTATACAATGTGTGATGATCAAATCAGGGTAATTAGCATATTCATCATTGCAAAACTTAATCATTTCTTTGTGATGTGAATCTTTGATCTCCTTTCTTCTAGCCATTTGATGACATGCAGTAAATTATTGTTAATTATAGATGCCTTGCTCAACTGTGCACCAATAGAACTTATTTTTCCTATTGAGCTGTAATTTTGTGTCCATTAACCAGCCTCTCATTACACTCCCTCCCCACTCCCCTTTCCCACTTCTAGTAACATCAACTGCTTTTCTCTCATGTCCTTATAGAGACCCACAAAACATAGCAGGTCAGAGCATGGGTTCTGGAGTCAGGCCCTGGTTCTGTTACTTCCCACTGTGTAGGGTCTTGGTCTGAGCCCCACTTGTCTCCCCTCTTAAATGGGTATAAGAATGATGCCACTCTTCTAGGGTTCTTGCGAGGATTAAACAGGCCAGCACAGTGCCCTGTCAGCTCTGATCAGGGGTAAAATTCAGTTGTTACACATCAGAGTGGGTGCACAGTTGTTTACAGCTGGCATTGTTCTCACTGGTTGGCACTTATGCCATCATAGTTGTTTAATATTAATATCCCTGGGTTGTATTAAACACCCCTGGGTATTAGGGTTGTATTAAACACCCCTGGGTATTAATATTAGTTTCACTTGGGGAGCTGATCCCCTTCTGGGAAACAACTTCAGAACTCTGGAGGTTAAAACAGATGTATAATGTTTTTCAAATGAAAATAATATTTTAGCAGAATTCTAAGTTGTTTTTTTGCTAGACAAGAGTTTATGTTCCCCAGTTCTGGACTGCTCCACCAGTCTTTTATATTAATACATTGATAATGATAATCTTTAGGGCATTTATTAAGAAGCACTTAATAAGAATGGTCTCATTTAATCCTTTCAATGACCATGTGAGGATTAAAGTATTATTAAACCCATTTCATAGAAGCAGAAACTGAGGCTCAGTGAGGCAAGGATTCCTTGTCCAAGATCACACAGCTGTTAGGAAGTGGCAGAGCTACGATCTGATCTTGGCAATCTAACCCCAGCATCAGAGTCTTAATCAGTGTGTGTGACAATGATCCTTTGCTTTGAAACTTGATGCCCAACTCAAGGGGCATCAGGGTTGTGTATTCACAGAGGCCAGCTCAGCAATGGTGCCAGCCATCCCTTGTGGGCTGGGGATATGCCTTAGTCAGGGGGATATGCCTTAGTCAGGTGTCCCAGGAATGGTAGAAGCTGGCTCTGGCAGACCACAAGGGCATGAGACAAGCTAACTCTCTCTTCAGTGGGTACAAGCCTTCTTCACCTGAGAACAAGACAGAATCCCACAAATGAGGAGAATGTGGCCTTAGAAGTTTGGGTGGTTACCTAGTTACTGGTTAACCAGTGACTCCTTTACGACCACTGTCAGAAAGCTTCTTCAACTCATGGGCTGGTCAAATAGGTTATAGTAAATATTTATTTATTGAATCTTTAACAATTTCTACCATGTATTAATTGCTGGTCATGTTCCCAGGTTATGTGCTACGCACTTTCTAGACAGTACCTAATTTAATCTTCATGTAGCTCTGTAGGGTAGGTAGTATTATTATTCCTTTATTTCGGCTGAGGAAAGAAAGCTTTAGAGAGGTGGTCTAACTTGTTCTGAGTCAGACAGCTACTGAGTGTTGGAGTTGGGATTTGAAGGCAGGCCTTTCTGATTCTACAACTGGAGCTTTTATCCACTGGTCTCTATGTCAAACTCCTGCAGTGACAGATACAAAAAGGAAACCTTGAAAGAGGTGGCCAGGAACTGTGGCAACTGGGAATTTGTGAGGCCAGGTGGCCATTCTCAGAGTGGAGCAGTCCTCTAGGCCTGTGTGTCTCGTCTGGCCTTCTTGTCCTCTCTCCCCCAGTGCTGGCTTGCTGGCATCTCAGTCACAGATAGGAAGCCAGACCTGTCTTATTCCAGCATCTTAAGAAGAGACGTAAGGCAGATGCGAGGCAGAGCTGTGGTTAAGATCAGCCTTTGGCGGTCTGAGGGTGCCCCCCTGAACATCCCCAACAAGGAGTGGCCCACAGGCCCTGCCTTCTTCGCCTGAGGAGCGGTGGGGCTACAGTCTATCTAGGCTCAGACAGATGGTTGGCCTGGCAGATGCCTGCCAGGACAGGTGCCAAGGGGGCCATGCCAAGGAGAAGGGGGCTCAAGGGAGTGGCTCACCTTGAACGAGATTTCATACTGCTCCCCTCCCCAGATCTCCAAGCCTGGGTCGTACCCACCCAGCTCCCAGAACCACTTCCGATCCACGGCAAACAGTCCGCCGGCCATCACGGGGGACCTGTTGGAAAAGAAGACATGGTGTGAAGATGCAGACATCCTGGCTGCCTGCTCCTCCTGCAGCCTGATGATGCTGTCCCCAGTGCTGGTTCCATGTACTCCATGTACACAGCCCATGTGGCTACCCGGGAACCCAAGGCCCTTCCCAGGGAGGGCCCAGGCTTTCTCTTTCTTGCCTACTATTTCCCTTTACAAAGCTACATTCTAACCAAACGGATCCAACATTCCTTTAAACCTAAGAATTACACCTAAGATTAACACCTGAGAATACTTGTGAGACGAAATCACAGTACTTTTCCCTCATGGGCCTTGTAGCTATGTCATTATGTGTGTGTGTGTGTGTGTGTGTGTGTGTGTGTGTGTGTACATATATATAGACAGAGAGAGAGAGCATGTGTGAGACTTCCCACTAGTGAAATGGTCTGAATCAGGTCTCTCCAAGCCTGTCTGTGCTGTAGGATCTCTTAGAGAGATGAAAAAATGTACAGCTTGCTGGGCCCTACTCAGAGCCACTGAAGCAATCTCTGGGGGTGGAGCCTAGGAATCTGTTTTTGAATACTCTCCTTGACAGTTCTTACTCCGCAAGCCCAGCATGGACATTAGTTCTGCTGTGGTGTTTATGGAAGAAGCCACAGTCTCTGTGCTTTTAGTTACACTGGGAGATAAGATGAACTCCACTCATTTGTTCTTTCATCACTTTATTCACTGAGTGCCAGCTGCAAAGCAGGAGCTGGAAGAATACTGTCAGAGTCCTTCAGGGGATGCCAGTATGGTGGGGCAGCCACCTCAGGACAGAGGATGCAGAAGACCAGGCATGGTGCAGTAAGAGCCTCCGGGAGGGGCAGAACGAGCACTCTAGGAAGGTGAAGGGAGTGTGCCTGCTTCTGGCTTCTGAGGGTGAGGAGGGAAGCTGGGGCAAGACTCAAGGTAGGAGTCTCCGAGGAGGGGGCATCTGAGTGGGTGTGGACAAGGGTGAGCTGGGAGGAGAAAACCACCTCAGCAGGGCCACGCCAGGGGGAAGAGAAGAAAATGGGCGTGGCACCCCAGGGAGCAGGAAGTCAGCATGGCATGGTGCTAAGCCTGGAAGCCCCCTGGTGCCTCATGTGGGGCCTGGCAGGGGCCAACCAGTGTTTGCGGTGTGGAATCTATCCCAGCGTGGCCTCCAACCACAACACTCCAGCAGCAGCCTCCACCCCACTCCTGGCCCTGGGAACTGCAAGCTCATGGGAAGTGGGCTGATTTAAAAAGCCCACTTTTTAACCCACATGAGCCTTTACAACACAGGAGGGGACTCATTTAAAAGGGGATCCCCTTGAGTATTTACTGAAGGCTTGCATTTGCCAGGTGCTGTGCTAGACTAATTTATTAATAAAATGAATTAACTCCCAGTGGGCCCTCAGGAGGTAGGCCTCATCACTGTCGCCCCCATTTTACACACGGGAAACTGAAGTACAGACAGCTGACCTGCTGCAGGCTCCACAGCTACTAAGCAGCACGGCTGGGATTGGAATCTCTGAGCTAAGCCACCGTGCACCCCTCTCGCCACCACAACATGCTGCCTCCTGTAGGGAAGGAAGGACTGAGAAGACTGAGAAGTAGGCAGTGAATGAAAAGGACAGGGGATCAGAAACTGGGGAACCCTCACTCTACTTTCTGCTCTCCTTAGCTTGCTGTGTGACCTGAGATGAGGGGGCTTAACCATTAACCCTGTGCTGTCAGGATGGAAGCCACTGTCCACAAGTGACCACTGAGCACTTGAAATGAAACAGCTCTGAACTGAGGTGTGCTGTAATGTAAGACACATACCACATTTCCAGGACTTAGAGAGTATGAAAGAACTCATCAATAACTTAAAGTGTTGTTACATGTTACAATGATATTTTAGATATACAGATTTAAATAAAAT
>NW_007726995.1:0-4793 GCF_000696425.1 Galeopterus variegatus | reverse complement strand
ATAACTTAAAGTGTTGTTACATGTTACAATGATATTTTAGATATACAGATTTAAATAAAATATATTATTAAAATGAATTTTAGCTATTTCTCTTTACCTTTATTACGTGGCTACTAGGAAGTTTAAAGTTACAAATGTGGCTTGCATTATAGTGGACAGTGCTGATTTAACCTCTTTGAGCCTGAGTCCCCATCTACACAAGGGAGTTATAGCTACACGTCCTATCACATTGCTTGATAGCATATTTCTAAAAGTAACCAGTACTATAAGAAAACAAGGTGTTAGTATTGACTCCCCCTTATCTTCTGAAGATTGTGGGTTTTGGGTTTTGTTTTTGGCTAGGGGTCTAAATGAACTGCTGCGAGAGGCAGAGAGTGTTTCTGACTCACAGCTCCATGGGAAATCAATCCCAGAACTGCACGTGAAAATCAGCCTGGGTGGAAGGCAGAGGCACAAGCCGAGAAGCTGTCGTGGACCAGGTAGGTTTTTAGCCTTAAGGCACTTTGGATGCTTGAGGCTTTGCCCCCGGAGGGAGTCCTCTCCTTCCAGCCTGTTGTTCTCTGCTGTGTTCAGCAATAATAACAACAATTCTGAGCATCCAGTATGTGCTATGTAAAATGTCACTTTACCGACATTATCTCCAGCTCTCTCAAAGCTCAATTACTAGCCCCCTTTTCAGATGGAGAAATTTGAAATTCATACATGCTACATAATCTGCTCAAGGGCATGCAGTTGGTAAGTGGATGCACTGCGATTCAAACTGGGACCTGCCCCCTAAGCCTGTGTCTTTCAAACATCACTACACCACGCTGTGCCTGCAGATTGCAGCTCACTGGGCACCGTGGGAAGGCATGCAGAAAATGACCAGGACTTTTCTAGTGGCCACTCCCCACGGTTTTGCCCAAGTGTGATACAGAAGATAGACTTCTGGAAGGAATCAGAGGACACAAAAGATGGAAAGTCCCTCAGAAAGCCTCTAGACCAGTGGGTCTCAACCCTGGCCACATATCAGCATCACGTGGAAGCTTTAAAAAAACAATGATGCCTGCATCCCACCACAGACCCTGATGTAATTGGTCTGTGGGGGGGCCCAGGTGTTTTTTTTACAAGCTGCCCAGGTGATGCTAATGTGCAGCTGGGATTGAGAACCACTGGTCTCAGGCAAGGCCAACCATTTCAATATCCAGATGAGGAGACTGAGGTACCAGAGGACACCAGCTGATCCTCTGCTACTAGCCAGCTGCACGACCTGGACTTACCCCTTCCTCACTGTGCAATGAGGACAGTGAATCTAGGGCCTATGAATATGCTCATGGCAAAGGTTCAAACAATAAACAATAAAGCGGGTTCTGATTACCCCTCAGTTACCCTGAAAATTCCGCTTTCTGGACTGGCCCTTTCCCACCTCAGCTTCTGCTGTCCTATTTCCTCTCTGAACCACAGAGTCCACATCAGTCAAATGGGGACAATTCTACCTACACCTGGGGACTGTTGTGAGGACCATCCACAATCATGTTAGTTGAAATTGTTTTGCCAACTCAGGCCAGATGTTAGTTATTCCTGTTAATATTATTCCCCAAGAATTCAGGTCAACTGAGGATCGACTCTGAGATCTAGGGAGGGTGGGACTGACAGCATGAGGTAGTCTTATCTTTGCACTAGGAAGGGACCTAACAGCAGCGACTGACCAAGTTGAACAGGAAGGAGGTCAGGAGAAGACCCCAAATGTGTGGCCTGCTGAAGAGGACATGGAATCCACTCATGCCCCCACTCTTGGCTCAGGCTGCTGCGTGCCCCCCCCACCCCCCCAGTCACTTTTCATTTCCTCAAAGAAGCCCAGCTCCTCCTACCTCTGAGCCTTCCCTGGGGACCACAGCATTGGGGGGCGGGCCCTCAGGAACCCTGGGTATGCACTGTGCCCATGATGATGGCTGAGCCAACAGTCCTGTTTCTCAGATGGGGAGGGTAGGGTGCAGAGAAGTCGGGGTTCACTGGGGGAGGTGCGGCCCCCCAAATGATGTCAATGTCCTAATCCTAGGACCTGGGAATATATTACCTTACACGGCAAAAGGGTCTCTGAAGATATGATTAAGGTTAAGGATCTTGAGATGGGAGATTGTCCTGGTGAGCCCAGTGTAATCACATGTAATCAACGTAATCACAAGGGCTTATAAGTGGAAGAAGCAGATATCATGATGGAAGCAGAGGTGAGAGAGAGAGAGGGAGGTGTGAGGGAGGGAAAGAGGGAGAGGGAGAGAGAGAGAAACACAGAGAGATTTCAAGATGCTATGCTCCCAGCTTTGAAGATGGAGGGAGGGGCCATGAGCTAAGGAATGTGAACATCCTCTAGAAATTGGGAAAGGCAAGGACATGGATTCTCCCCTAGAGTGTCCAGAGGGAATGCAGACCTGCTGACACTGATTTTAGCCCAGTAAGCCTCATTTCAGAGTTCTGACCTCCAGAACTTTAAGGGAGTAAGTTCGGGTTGTTTTGTGGTAGTTTATCACAGCAGTGCTAGGACACTAATATAGCAGGAGAGCCTGGGCTTTGGCTTTGTGTCCAAAGATCTTTTCCACACCTCTGGCAGGAGAGTTAGAATGGCTCCCATGACAGGTGCAGGGATGGCGAGCCTACTGCTGAAGAAAAGACCCTTTCCAGAGCTTGGAGCACCAGAGAGAGCTGGGCTCTGCTTCTGGCTTAGCTCCTAACTCACTGTGTACCCAAGGGCAAGCCTGGTCCTCTCCTGGGGCCTCAGTATCCTCATTGGCAAGGGCTTGAGTCCTTCATTTGTAGGTTCCTACCAGCTTTCACATTCTGGGATGCTATGGGTCCAGTTCTCTAGCCAGGCGCCCCCTGCTAACTTGTGCTGTGGGATAAGCTGTCATTTCTCTAGTGCTTCCAAGGGAGCATAACAGAATGGTGGGAAAACTGGCTCCAGAGGCAGACAGACCTGCATTTGCACCTAGCCATTGCCACTAAGTAACTGTGTGACCTGGGCAAGTTACTTAGCCTTGGAGTCTTGGTGTCCCCATTTGGAAAACGTGGATGATAATTTTTAGCACATATGCTTGTTGGGGGCTAAATCAGATCAGGGTACAATGTGCTCAGCACTGTGCCTGGCTCCTGGTGTGACAATGATGACAATGGGATGCCAGGCTTGGCAACCCTACTGGCAATCATGGCAAACTGCCCAGAGGTGGGTAAGGTGGAGGTGACCAGCTTGGTGGTCCATGGGCTGAAGCTTGGTGACAAGCTGGGAAGGGTAGTGCTTCTGAATGGGGACATCTGACACTTGGTACTGAGCAGGGTGGGAAGCTGGACCCTCTGTACTGCACTTTTGGGGGAGGTAGCCATTCTGAGGTGTGTTTGTGTATCGGGAGTGGTCATTGGGTCAACCGTTGGGACCAGCCTGGGATGCTCATACTTACTCAAATGGGTCACTGGGGTCAGCTTTCTGCAGCTCTGGAGGGATCGGGATCCGCTTATAGTACATCTCCCAGTCAAAGGCACCCCTCATGGCATCCCCAGCCTGTGTCTCGTACCGAAAGTCGTCGTGGTCAATCACATCAATCATTGGGCACACAATGGTCTTGCGGTTCCGCGCGATGCGGTCTGAAGAAAGAGATGCCCGTTAGATGAGGCAGGATGGGGGAGCATCTAAGTGCACCACCTTATTCTGCAGCTCACTTGCATTTTTAACATTTCTCCAGGTGATGTCTCTGAACACTCGAGTGTGAGAATCCACGGAGAGGAAGGAAAAGCGCAGGCTTTAAGCAATAAGGAGTAGGGCTCCCATCCCAGTCCTGCCACCCATGATGGGGCCCTGAGGTAGCTGCACAAATAATGTCTCCAAGCTTCAGTATGCATTAGATAATGGGACAAGAAGGGGCTTTGCCTCATAGGTGGTTATAAGGACTAGACACAACAATGTTTGAAAGTGCTTAGCACAGATGTCAGTTAATGATAAGCACCACTGCAGTCAGTGAGCCAATGGACCTCCTTGCAAGAGTTCAGCTCAATTTCTCCAACAGCTGGAGCTATGGAAGAGAGAATGGACTGTCCCAGAATGTTGTGAGTTCCCCAAGACTGGAGGTATGCAAGCACAGCCTGGAGGACCACCACTCTGCAGGAATGTGATAGGCTAGGGGATTCAAGATGATAAATAGAGGCTTTGACCTAGGTGGCTTTATAGTCCCTTTCAGGCCTAGGAGAAACTGATTCTATAACAGTCACTCAGAATTCCAGCTTTGGTTTGCTCTATCCTTCAATGTTTCTCCTGCCATATGTGTGAGCATGTGTGTACTGAATTGAGATGTCCAATGTAGTTATATGTGGCACATGGTAAAAAAAATAGTTTGAGAAATGCTGCTTTCAGCAGTGTATCCCCATGTGTGGACCAGGAGCCACCAGTGCCAGATGTACCTGAAGTGTGTTTAACCCCCCCCATGCCCACCCCCACCCCAGGCCCACTGAATCAGAATGTCTGGGGGTGGGGCTTGGATCTGCCTGTGGACAGGCTCCGGGGGATTCTTAATGATGCTTAAGAACCTACTCCAGGGAAAGATCTAGAGGTGGGACTCCCTAATATTTCGTGGCCACTCAGGGAATTTCACTTCTAAGGAGGGTTGGGGCTGAGGTCACAGTGCTTGGCTGGATGCTGCCTGACTGTGGGAGGTATGAGGTCAAGATATCCTCAGAAGCCAGCATTCCATGGTGCTGTGCTCACCTGGGGACAGAATACCCAGGTTCAAATTCCAGTTTTCTCACTTACTAGCAGTAAAATCTTGGAAAAG